>NW_008685420.1:45977-63467 GCF_000695815.1 Acanthisitta chloris
CTTTATTTAGAGCTCCATTGATATGCTCCATCCTCTAACTGCAGGTTGCAAAGTGCAATGTTTCCTGCACCACTCAGACGAGAGGCCTGAATAAACTGCAGTTCTGCCAAAGTGCCAGGAAATACTAGATGTAAAAGCAGGAAAAACACCAGTTAAATCTATTCTGTTTGTCCAAATCCAATAAAATAACAGAGATCAGGTAATTATTATAGGAGACTAAAGCTACAATAACTCATAGTACGACTCTCTCCTTCCAACATGCAGAGTTAGCAAAAGTAAAATATAAGCAGGATTTCTGTTTCAGGTAAGAACATTATTACTTTACCGTTATGTTGTAAATGCTTAATTTCATATGTTATGACTACAGAAATTCCACTTCTGATTGCCTGCTTTCCTGGCAGCTCTGGCTTTGCATAACAGGAAAATAATAGAGCAACTGGAGGCATCCCAGCAATCATGGAATCAGGGAAGAGTTTGTGTGACCATCTCACCATTCCAGCCACATCCAGAGTGAACTGCCTTGATGCTCTGAAAGAACTGATACTCCAGGACTTGTTACCAAAGCCATGATCCCAATCACTGCCCTCCCCAAAGGAAGGAGCACGACCATGGAGAATGTGCCCAGACCAACAAATGGATTGAGCAGTAATTTGGGATGTAGGAGACAGAATGTTTAGTCTGCAGGTGTAAGCACAGAAGAGCAGATGAGGATGTGCTTACCAGGAAAACTCTAAAGCCCTTAAGCAGCCTGTTAAGTCCACTCTACTGCAGCCTGTCTACAATGCTGTGTACAAGCAATTATCCCCTGGAATATTTTAGCACTAAGGGGAAGTGTCTGAGCAACAGAGATAACAGCAACTTCTCCTTTAGCCTGGAGAAAAGGGAGTGTAAGCACTTAAAAGCAAACACAGCAAGTTGTGTGGCTTAAATTGCAAAACAATGAAAGAGTTTGAAATATCAGCACTTTTAACTCCACACAACGAAAACCTGCACAGGTCAACAGTGTAGCTTCCAATTAGGGAGCAGGTTCAGGCCAACTCCCAAAATAACTCTGGCATGATATCTGCCAACACAGTGGTTCCCTGAGAATGAAAGGAACCTACAGCTCCTTGTACACATGGGGTAAAGATTGAAATAACCCCCCAATTCAGTGCCTGAAGGGGCTGATAAAAAGGAGGGAGAGGGATTTTTGGATGGGCAGACAGTGCCAGGACAAGAGGGAATGGCTTTAAGCTGCCAGAGGGCAGGTTAGATGGGATATTGGGAAGGAATTGCTCCCTGTGAGGTGCTGAGGCTCTGGCACAGGGTGCCCAGAGCAGCTGTGGCTGCTCCATCCCTGGGAGTGTTCCAGGCCAGGCTGGATGGGCTTGGAGCAGCCTGGGCTGGGGGAGGTGTCCCTGCCCAGGGCAGGGGTGGGATGGGATGAGCTTTGAGGTCCTTTCCAGCCCAAAGTACCCTGTAATTCCATGATTCTGTAACAGAGGGGAAAGAAAAGGATTTCCCTGAATTTATAATCATCATTAAAAAAAATGTGCAAATTACATTTTAGGCAATAAAATTCAAGTGTTCTGCCTAAAAGGTTCTCCCCCGGCAGAGCAGTTCCCACAGTGTGTCTATGTGCTGTGCCAAATGCTCTCTAATCCTCTGGTAGGTTTCATTTGGGATGGCTTAGTGGGGGCTTGGCTATGCTGGGTTAGTGGTTGGATTTGATGATCTTTGGAGACCTTTTCCAACCTAAATGATTCTATGAAACTTCCAGTTACAGGTAAAATAATAGCGGCATTGGTTTACTGAAGTCATTGGACTGTAGAGCATTCTTTTTGTAAGTCTACAGGAAAACTTTAATCAACTTAGGCAGCAGAAGAATAAAATCTTCTTCACGAGCTGGCCTTGAAGGAAAACTTCATTTTGTGACCCTGACTCCAAGCAAATGCAATTTTACCTGTGACTCCAAAGGATCTCTGTTCTCCCTGGGAGGTCCCTAGGCTCTATATTTGGATTCAACAGGAATTACTCCTTCACCTGTGAGAAATCCATTAGATTCTTAAAGATATTTAGGAATCCAATTTCAACAGCTGTTTCTTTGGTATTTATACGGTTTTGGTGGCTTAAATCCTGTTTCTATGTCTCTTTCTGAATACTTTCACTTTCCTCCAGAAGTTTACTGACTGAGCATAGACATTTGCACTGTTTATGTGGCTGCCAAAATTAGAGTCAAGATACCAGAAGGTCTAAAAGTCGAGGAAGTCAGAGCCAGGCCTGGAGTGGGCACTGCCAAATCCACCCAAATGTATGCACCACTCTGACACATTCCCCTCCCTCCATACCTCTGTGCTCTGCTGCAATATTAGCACACTCAACTATGCAATCCATGCAACAAATAGATGATGTATATGTTCAATATATACAATAAATATATGCAATAAATATACACTGTGGCTCCAGTTCAGCTTTCTACAGAAACATTCTGGAATATTATGCTGTACATGTGAGAATAAAAGCCCAGAATTTTTTACATTATTATTTTGCATTAAATTTTACTTTAAAAGAAACATTAGATTCTGAATTTAAGTCATATTAAGAGCAATCTTTCCAAGTCAAGCTCAGACCACACATAGACATGTTAGTAGCAAACCCAATGACAAGAATGTCATTCTGCTGTTCAGGTTTGGGCTGGAAATGTCTTTCTCTCCCTCCCTGATGGCCAGAACAAAATATTTACAGTGCTCAGCAAAACCTGCATGAGACAACAGCCAAGAAAAAAATCTCCCCTATGCATTTTCTCTCATTCCCAAGTTTAAATCAGAACCTTTAATGTTACTTTAACACAGTTTGCACGTGTTAATCATAGCTTTAATGTTATGACTGACAGATGAAAATTAGTTTAATGGAGAGTTCAGGGTCCTTAAATCAAGACAGGCTTTTGGGTTCTCTTGATTAATAGAGCAATATCCAAGCCACATATGCTGGAGCTGAAGAGCAAGATGGATAATGAGCTCCTGCACCCGCTGCAGGAATTCCAAAACCCAGAGTGGACTCCATGGCAAGGAGCACACGGCCCTGGAATGAATGTCTCATCCTTCCTCTGCCACCCTCACTGCTCACACAGCACACAGACACGCAGGGAGACCCGGCTGAGCTGCAGGAGAGGAATGATGTGGAGGAGGAATGGGGGAAGAGAGAAGGAATCACTGGTTTCTTCACAGATTTAACTCTTCCAGAGAGGAGTTTGATGCCTGCAAGGGACTCACAGCTCACAGTCTGCACCTGACCTGTGTCACCTGCTCCCTCTGCAGAGGAATTCTGTCCACACAGCTATTCATGCCCTGCTCTCAGAACCCCAGAATGGTTTGGGTTCATCCCATCCCACCCTGCCCTGGGCAGGGACACCTCCCCCCAGCCCAGGCTGTTCCTACCTGGCCTAATTTTATAATTGACATTTTATCATAGCAATCCCACAGCCAAAAAAATGTTGATTTTTAATCTCACAAGTTTTGTCAAGTTGGTACCTTTCATTCTGACCCACATTTTTCTTTTCTTTTCTTTTCTTTCATTTCATTTTATTTAATTGTATTTTATTTTATTGCATTTCATTTTAATATTTTTTTAATTACTTGCTTATCTACTGAAATACAATCTACCACTTCTGTTCTTTACTGGTTTCATAACTATTTTGCAAGACAAATATTTGGACTTAAGGAAATAATTGAAGCACTGTGTTTTTTGTCTGAATGAGGCAAGAGTGTATAGGACAAGGACCATATAATTTCCAGTCAAAGGGAGCAATATTGGGGATCTGAAGATCACTAAGAAAAAATAAGAAAACTAGGAGGAATAAAGGAAAATTACATTATCCTTAGAAAATAAATACTTCATGTATTGATCTGGTTTCCCCAAACAGATGATTCATATAGCCAAAACTATCAAGTCCATTTCAGACTTGTACCTTTGCCACACACATCGAGAACAACTGCTCTTTGTACAAAGCTAGCAAGGTGTACAAACTAATTTACTGCATCAGTGCCTGTAATTAATGTTTCCTAACTCAGCTCAGCTCATATATACTACATTACACCTGTAATTTCCCCAGGTCGTTGGCAATCCCTTCCTGTAGTGCTGCTAAAAATCCCTTCCCAGGCCACGTTTTCCCTCTGAGAGCAGAGATTGCTGCTCACTCCAGCTCAGAACCTGCATCCCTGGAGCAACACAACAGCAGCATCAGTTCTGTAGGGACCCCCTAGGTTTGGTGCAGAATTAAGGAGATTACAGGAGAAATGGCAGAAGAAAAACAGTGCATTGTTTAACCTGAAAGATGAGATGTTTAGGTTAGATATTAGGAAGGAATTGCTCCCTGTGAGGTGCTGAGGCTCTGGCACAGGGTGCCCAGAGCAGCTGTGGCTGCTCCATCCCTGGAGTGTTCCAGGCCAGGCTGGATGGGCTTGGAGCAGCCTGGGCTGGGGGAGGTGTCCCTGCCCAGGGCAAGGGTGGGATGGGATGAGCTATAAGGTCCCTTTCTACCTGAACCACCCTAGGATTCCATGATTTTCCTCTGCGTCTAACACCCCTCAAAACATTCACCTGAGTGCACAGCACAGGAGCTGCAGAGCTGAGGAGGTGGGAGGCTGCCTGTCCCACCTGGGTGTTGGAAAAACCACAACACCAGCCTGGCAGGGCACGGACAGAACGGGGAGAGGTCACTGACAGCTGCAATAAGGCAACTACAGGACAACTCACACCTGCAGGGAAAGTGTTTTTGTAACTTCTAATTGCAGATTTAGTAAAGACCTGAATCAAGAGGGTTTATATTCCTTCCCTATAGTCTATTTTAATTGCTTTCTACAGGCTGACTGAAACTGCCACGAGGTATAGAGTTGTAATTTGAGGATATTATAAATTTTCCTTTGGGAAGAGGGAAAAGGCAGCAGCAGAGAGGAGCAGAGAGAAGGCAGTGCTCCAAAGGAACTGCCTCCATCCAGGCATGTGCCTCTGGGAACTCAGGGCATTGCTCCCTTTACCATTCTAAACTTGCCTCTGTTGTATTAGGTGAAGGTGCATTTTTCCTTCTCTCCTGGTCCTTTCGTCTGTGTTTGACACCATCAGCTATAGAGACAGAGCCTTAAGAACTGCTAAGGGCAAAATATTACCTCGGGCTCCATGCAAATGAGAACTGGGCCCTGCATTTTAATGACTGATGCCTGTAAACCTCCCCCTTGCTCATTAGCTGGAGGATGTGCCAGGCTGCAGCCGTGGAATGGTCCTGACAGTGAACGAGTTTCAGGGGGTTTGGGTCTGCATCTCTGTCTCCTAATGCTTTAGTTACTCTTGCAGCCACTGCTGTGATGCAGCAGTGATGATCCCAGCTGGGCCTGGCAGGAATTACTGTAAAAGCCATAACTTTTTATAGCCAATCACAAGTTGTTACTAGAGCTAGTAAGCATGCCCTGAGTGCTTCCACAGCTCGCCGTAAAAAACATCCCACACCGAGTTGTTCTCTATTAAATTGTTAGACAATTTTTTATTAAAACAGTCTGAAAGCTTCCCGGAAACATTAAAATAAAATACTGAGATTACTTTTACTACTGGGCTGTCTCTTTGTAAGGTCACAGTTTGGGAGGCTAACCCGTTTTACAGCCAGGTGCAGAGCTGGGAGAGGGAGCAGGTAATAGTGTTAGTGCTGTACAAGCTGCAATGCCTTTATAGGAGAGTTTGGTGTGTCTCAGCAAAATTCATTCCAGAAGAATTCAATCAGTCCTTGGGAGAACTTTCTGATGTGAAAAAATAATTGAGAGCTTGACATCTAGCTTCATAGGTCAAACACTGAAAAGGCAATATCTCGGCAATAAATTGGGATGAAATTGTAGAATTTGAGTTGGGAGGGAAGTTTGCAGCTTTGCGGAGCAGATGGTTTGGATGATGTGGGTTTCAGGCTGTTTTCCATTAGGACAATAGCACACCAAAAGCAATGCATTTGTGGGGATTTTGCCAGCTTGATAGATTTTAAATTAAGCATTTTACACTGAGCTGAGAGCTCCAGGAAGAGGCAGCCCCAGCCAGGGAGAGGACCAAGGGAGGACAGACCTGCTGTGGAATCAACCACGTTGGCCCACAACCTCCTGTGCTTTCCCCACAGGGAAGAATGGTTCCAGTAGAGGACATGATCTCCTCCTCACAGCACAGCCACAGACTGAGCCAGACACTCCCAGGCTGTTATGGCTCCAGAGTCACAGAGCTGTTCAGGCTGGAAAAGGCCTCTGAGCTCACACACATCCTGCACAGGTGATGAATGCAGGACACAGTGACACTCAGATTCTAAGTCACCTTGACAGTCACACTGAAAGGCCATAATCCCACAGATCAGGAAAACAGCTGAAAAATCCACCTAGGATGTCAAGACTCTGTAACCAATGGAAATTAGGCACACAGCCAGAAAGGTGATCCTATGCTTTTAGAAAAAAAATACCTTTATGACTCTTGAGTATAATTTTTCTTCTTTCTTTGGACTCTCAGGACAATCTGACATAAGAGATTTGAGCATTTGCTATTCCATGTTTGCAGCTTTGATTTTCTAGTAAATGTGAGATAATTTCATTATATTTTTTGTCTAATGTTGCTGTCACTGTGCATCTAACGAAGTCACCAGTAATTTTTGCACAAGTTTAAACGTGAAATTTAGGTGGTGACCATAATACCACGTGTGGTTTGGGTTGGTTTTTCCCTATTCCATTACTTGTAGAATATACTTTTCTGGACAAGACCACATATTCCATTTTCTTAACCTTAACCAGAAGAGGCTGTTTCTTCTTCTCTGAGATCAGACTAACATTCAGGTTTGACACTTGTGACTTTTTCCTTGCAACTCCCACAGTGAAAACAGTTGAGAACAATGTGCAAAGTTCTTTTTTTTTTTCAGAACCCTCAATTATTTTCCATGACATTTCCAGAATCCTGTTATTCAGCTTTCAAAGCCTGGTGCAGAATACAACCCCAGAATCTATCAGTGCAAATACCACATCTAATTTTCCTATCACATTCACCTCAGCAAAGAAAATCAATCCCTGGTGAAGGGGAAGAGCTGAAAACAGATGGCAGTGGTGATCCAATAACAACCACAAATAAACAGGGGGAAATACCTTGTGTCAATGCAGAATTTCACTGAATACACACAAACAGACCTGCCTGGTGACTTGCATGGCACTGTACTTCATCACAGCTTCAGGGGGTTTGCAGCATTTGAATATGCACAGCTGGGAAGAGGAAAAAGAACAAAAAAAAAGATTAAAAAAAGTTGTTGAAACCACTGGCAATAATAACAACTACTGTTTTGTTATCAGGCTAGTGAATTTTAGAAACCTAATGACTAGAAAATACAATGCTAGGTACATTTTGAATGCTCTTCCCAAGGCTTTTTTGGGTAGCAGAGTTGCTGGGAGCTTCCTTTGTGTGCTTTGTGTTCAAGAAATCCACAGGATCCAGAGGAGTCCTCTAAGGATTCAATATTGCAGACAGCTTCTGCTCCAAGTACTTCCAGCAATTGTTGGCATCTTTTAAGACTGTCTGGACAGAATTTATTAACATATATAGCCAGAGCTCTATCCCCTATTGAAAGGCAATATAACACACGTTCCCTGACAGATTAAAGCAAGCTGCACTATAAATTGTGCAGATTGAGCCCTCTTACATGGCTTAGCCTAATCATAGCTCTGCCATTTGCTTCTCATGACAGGATAAAAATAAAAGTACCATAAAACTAAAATAAAATAGACAGTCTGCCATTCCTCCCTTAGAAAACATTTGTCAGAATCTCTTCAAAAATAATTGGAAAGAAAATGTGCTGAATTCTACAATCTATTGAGTCATTTTTAAAGCTCGTCCAGGCATGTTAAAATGCTGCATTCTTTATATCAGCTAGTTGGGAGAGGATGTATTTTGCATTGTCAAAAGCCTTTCATAGTTTGCTTTTTTTCATCCTTAAGAATAAGTTTCCCCTGACTTTATCTTAAATATTTATCCAGTGAGCAAGAAACAGTGAAACATTTAGGTTCACTTGCTGTGCCAGCCCTCAGTGATCTAGACTCTGCTTTTCCCTGCCTTTTTTTCTATAGCCTCACAATTTATCCCTTTTTTCCCTTTCTGCAGTGTGTGCATTTGAACTGCTGCTGCTAACGAAGGCAGTGGGAAGGGCTTGTTTCTCTGTCCCTAAACCCTCCAGTTTATGGCATATTCTCCAGATACAATTCTGAATGAAGCCTGGACACTTCTGGCACTGCAGACTGAGGCATTTCATCAAGGGCAGTTGCTTCCCTCCTTGGTGAGGAGGTGGCTACTGTGCAAAGGATGAGCTCTGCAAAGCCAGTGTTCATCTGGAACCACAAAACCTGACATTCTGGGAGGTGGTGTGAGATTCCAGTGGCACAGGGATGTGTTTCCTCGAGCTGGGGGTCAGCACCAGAGCCTGCCTGTTTTCTGCACCAGGGGAGCAGGTGCAATGCTCTTCCTCAACTCTGACCACACAACAGGAGCTGAGGAATGCAGAGTGACCCATCTGACCTCAGCTCTGCGCAGCAAGAACAATTCCTGGGTGGAACAAGATGAGCTTTCCAACCCAAACCTCTCTGGGATTCTATGATAGCCCTAGAATAGTGACACACCCAGACACCTCTTGGACACTTCCAGAGACACCGAGTCTGTCAGCTCCCTGAGCAACTTATTCCACTCTTTCAGTGAAAGGGTTTTTTGCATGATCTGATCTGAACCTCAACCGGTGAAGAAGTTCTCCTTCACCAGGAGCTTTGCAAACTTTTGTAATCATACAGACGCAGTTCAGCGAACTCCACAGAATTTACTTGAAACAGCCATTTGCAGCAATTGAAACTACTTCAGCCATGTTTGTGGCACTTCACCTGCTTCTTTCTGCTCTCCCTAGCTCAAGTATCTCTCCTGGCAACCTTCCTTGCACAGCTCACACCTGCACAGCTCACACCTGCACAGCTCACACCTGCACAGCTCACACCTGCACAGCTCACACCTGCACAGCTCACACCTGCACAGCTCACACCTGCACAGCTCACACCATCACAGCTCACACCTGCACAGCTCACACCTGCACAGCTTACACCTGCACAGCTCACACTTTGCCCAGGTCACACCTGCACAGCTCACACCTGCACAGCTCACACCTTGCACACCAACTGCTCCCGCGAGCCCGAGCAGAACGGCCGATGCGAATCAGGGCTCAGTGCAGCCAGAGCACTGCAATTACACAAAATCAGCGAAATAATTGAAGCAGAGAGTAATAAAGCCAGCCTTAATAGTGCTTGGCTTCACCACAATTTGTCATACCTAATTGGATTAATGTCTCAGTCAATAGCTACAGGCAGGGCAGGTAGTTTAAAACGCGGATCAGCCCTGAGACTGAAGGGGCCTCTCTGCTTCATATGCAAAAAATGTGCTGACGTGGAGCAGATCCGGATTATAAATACATGAGCTGCTGCTGGGCAGCAGAAATTGGGCACGTTGGCCAAGGCAGGAGGGGTCAGTGCTGGGAGGTGCTCAGCTCCTGCCCCAGAGCACCGCGCTGCCCTCGCCTCAGCTCCTGAGGAGTGCAGGATTTTACCCTCTGAACACGCTCGAAGCCATTCCAGCCCACACCACTCCTCCTCCTCGTGCCCCCCGAGGAGTCACAGCCTCGCAAAGCCACTTGGCCACTCCACGAGCTCCAGCTCCTCGAGGCCCCAGCAGCTGTGCAGGGAGCCCAGTCAGCCCTGCAGATTACACCTCATTCCTCACGCTGGGAGGGAGCACGAGCCTGAGACTGGGCAGATGAACAGAGCATGTGTTTCTCTATTAGAAGCAATCCCAGCCAGGGTCCAGCGTGGCATGTTGCTGGATCAGTTCTCAGCCTTGCAATGTGTGCTGCAGGGCAGAGAGGGAGGAAAGCTGCACAAAAAGATGGGTCTTCGTGGTGAAAAGAAGTGACTCGAGCAGCTGGGGCACAGAGACAGAGCTGTCCTGCAGCTCCTCATGACAGAACATAAGGCAATCACAGAATGGCCTGGCTTTGAAGGGACCTTACAGATTGTCTAGTTCCAACCCTGCTCCAACCTGATCCTGAACACTCCCAAGGATGGAGCAGCCAGAGTTTCCTTGGGCAACCTGTGCCAGAGCCTCAGCACCTGACGGGGAACAGTTTTGTCCTCATATCTGATAGAGTATGTTCATAATCTGACCCTACTCTCTGTCAGTGTGGAGCTAATCCCCCTTGTCCTGTCACTCCAGGCCTCAATTATATCACCCCAAAGCTTCTCTTCTCTTCTCCAGGCTGAACAATCCAAATTCCCTCAGCCTTTCCTCCCAGCAGAGCTGCTCCAGCCCTCTGATCTCCTTGGAGCCTCCTCTGGACTGTCTCCAGCAGCTCCATGTGCTCCCTGTGCTGGTGCCCCCAGAGCTGGAGCAGCACTGCAGGTGAGTCTCACCTGAGAGGGGCAGATGACTTGGGATGTGTTAGAGCTTTAAAAAAGTATGTTTGCACACCATGCACAGCTGTTAAGTTGTGCATGCTGCAGGCTAAAATACATTCATTAATAATTATGAATGATAAATAATTGTGGAAAACGTTCCCAAAAAAATCAAAGAGCATAATTATATTGGTGTCTATTAACTACAATTGCAATATAATCACGGCTGTTCCTAAATCACAAGGCTCTTGCCACAAGCTGAGGGAGAAGATTACTCCATCCTCTTCCTGTTCTTCTTCCCTTTGACTAAGCATCTGTTTTCCAGCAGAGTGGCATTGCTGGCCCAGTTCTGAAGGAAAACATTCCACAGAGTTTAAGGGAAAGGAAGGAAAGAGGACAGTGCTGGGGAGCCAAATAGGTTTGGAACACAGATAAATAGAAGAAAATTGGATTGCAGGTTAGAAGTAAATAGGGATGTCAGGAAGCTCATCTGTTGGCCATTGATCATCAAGGTTTCCAGTCGGGAGGATAGGCCCAGGAATGTCTGGGAAAAAAATTAAGAGCCTTCCCAGGAATGACAGACCTCAGGATTGGGGAACAATATATAAGCAGGAGACAAGTGATAAAAAGGAAGAGGAGAGGATAAGGTATTACAAATGAGGTAGCTGGAGAGACAGAAAAACCACAGCTCTGTGTTGCTGAGACACTCAGGCCAACAAGTGAAAATAAACAGCTTCTGTATCCCTACAACTCAAAAAACCAGCCAGAGGTGACACTGCTGCTTTTTCCTCCTGTCAGACAGCATTTCACAGAACACATCCCTAGGCAGTTTGTCTTTGTTCCAGTTCCTTTTTGCCCATGAGGACTAAGCCCCAGGCACTCCAACCCAGCCTTCGACTGAGTCCACTGCAGAAATTTCCACCTCTATTTGGAATTGAACATCTCTTGTCCAATCAGGAGTTTAATTTATCCTGCCTCACTTAGAAATGGGCTCAGAATAAAATATTTATTATTCTGTAAACTTTATCCCACCATCCTCTATAGGGTTTGGAAGTTTCCATAGAGATGACATTTTCTGCTGTGACTTGTACCATTTTCCGGTTCCAGCTGGGCTGCAGAGCACCAAAAGCAGCATCAGAAAGGAAGCAACTTCTGCAAATTCCTGGAAAACAAATTAGGTTAAATCTATTTAAGATTTGATTGGGTGACAAATCATCCCCAAATGCCTCCGTGATCTCAGAACTGCATCTGGAAGCATCAGATACATAAAATTGATAAAGCATCTGTTCCCACAGGTCTTGTGAAACAGAGAATCCAAGGGTAAAGACCTTTTCCTGAGCCAGAGGAGGCAGAGAGACCTCATTCCTCGCTATACACACACTCAGCAGAGAATTTCCTTATATATATATATATATATACAGAAAGATGTCTATATATATGTTAGCATTTTGTCATGGTCAAGGAGCAGCAGGAGATTCTTCTGAAATGAAATCTTGGGATGGTGCAGTCCCTAAAGATGAAGGTTTAACGTGTGGCACCTGCGAAGGATGAAGACGAGTCAGACTGTGTCACACTGTGCAGCAGGGACTGATTCAACTGAAGATACTTAAATGAGAGTGAACATACTCCTCACACACTGACACCTCAACTTCTCGAAAGTCAGAACGAAAAACGAGTCAGATCTAACTCTCACAGACTACATATAATTACATCTTTAATTTTCGAACCATAAACATGGAGAAATGGGAGAACTCACCAAAGCAAATTAGGAAAAACAGGGCAATATCAGCTAAAATGAAAAGATAACGCAAAGGTACATCGAAGCCGTTTGCCATTTCCCTAAGTGAGCCAGAGAGATCAGCTGCACATAATGTTTTTAATGCATCAGGCACAGAGTGCTAAATGTTAATGATTACATTTCAGGGCTTTAATGGTTGCCTATATTTCTAATGCAGGAATAGCCATTCCGGTGGGAACCTGCAGACCCTGCACTAGGCAGCCAGTTCCCCAGCCCCAGCTGTAAAAAAAGATTCAGCCTTCCTCAGGGGAACCACAGAGCTGTAAAGGTATCAGGGTTAATTGTCTGAATTATTGGGACACTTTTTCAGGAGCTTAACTTATTAAAATGGGCTGTGTGTGCAGTGAACTTTAGACGCCTACTTTGGGCTAAAAATACAAGCCCAGCTGAGGCTCAAAGAGCAATTTGTAAAATGCCTCTGATCAGAGGTTTGTAAGAGAAAAAGCATGAAAGATTAAATTTGGGATTCTTTCAGAATCTCCTCTGGAGTACAAACCTTCCAGCAGGCAAGAATCCTCCAAGTGGGAGGTCTGGGATTTCCCAACTCTTGATTATTTTTCTCCTGCACTCTCACTGTGTTTGGGGGAACCAAGGGAGTTGGAAAGAAAGAAAAGGAGAGGGAAAAGGGGCTGGAGAGAAAAAAAAAAAACACCAAACCCAAACATTTTAGAAGTATCTTCTCCAGCTCACCCCCAAAATAAACCCCAAGGAACACAATGTTCAAGTTAGATTTTTCTGACTTGACACAGGAAATAATGGAATTTCAGGATTATTTCTTCAGTTTCATGAGAGATAAGAGTATGTGCATGTTTGAGATGGCTTTAGTGTAAAAGGAAAGCACTGAGCTGGAAAGGGATTTCTCTTCCTCTGTTCCTGGAAGATCTGGGGAAAAGAGCTGTCCTCATTGGCAAGTAGGCAAGAACTGAAGTTTACTCTTAATTATACCAAAAGAAAACAGGGAAAAGCACAGCTGAATTCCTAAAGGAACCATGTGAGAAAGCACTGCCTAGAAGAGAAAAAAAATGCTTCCCTGAAAACAAACCCAAACTTCTCAGGAGAATACATGTGGTGCCTTGCCCAGCTGTAGATAGTATTCATCTGCAAGCCTGAGAGAGACCTCTGTTCCTTACACAAAATGAGGAGATCTGGGGGTCATTGTTTAGAGGTAGCTAACGCATTAAATGACTTTTGTTCTCAGCTACTCACTTCTCTAAGGCCTTTCCAAAACGACCAGGAAATATGGCCCTGCTCTGAGGTACAATTAGGAGGCTTTCAAAGAGAAAAAGGAATGGTGGTAACCAGCAGAAGGAATGCAGCCACCGATTATTCACTCGGACACCCCCATTAAAAGGGCATTACAGCTGTGGAGTCAAGCTCCTCAATGGCAGGAAATGCTAAAGTTAAGGTTGGCTCAGAGTCAAGCCAGAAAGGTGAAATTCAGTTCAGGTGTGACAACTGCTACCTGCTTCTCCCACTGCACAAACACATACTGCAACTCTCTGTGCTGGAACTGTCCTTCCAGCCAGAAAAACACCAGTTTTGACTTATCTGCTCCACTCTCAGTCCCATTGAGTGCTTTCACAAGACAGTCCAAACCCAGGCAATCACACTGCTCCTCACACCTTCTCTTTTCTGTGGCTCTTCCTTCGCACACAGCCTCTAGGCCAGGCTATCCAAAAGAGATGTTCAGGAACAACTCTGCTTCTTCCTGAGGCAAACACTTGGCACTGATCAGAGCACACTTGTACTTCCCATCTACCTGAGCAAGGCAGATGAGGGCTAAGAACAGCATTAACCAGGACAGCTGGACCCAGTGGACTATGCCACATGACATCATGTCAGCATTCTACTCCCCTTCCTCTTTGTCAAATGAAGCTGATGTCAGACAACTGTGTTAGAATGTGGCATAGAATCACAGAGTCATGGGTTGGAAGGACCTTAAAGAGCAACTCATCCCACCCCTGCCCTGGGCAGGGACACCTCCCCCAGCCCAGGCTGCTCCAAGCCCATCCAGCCTGGCCTGGGACACTCCAGGGATGGAGCAGCCACAGCTGCTCTGGGCACCCTGTGCCAGAGCCTCAGCACCTCACAGGGAGCAACTGTCCCAGACCTGGGAAACTGTTCAATCAGACCTAAGTAAATTAGATATGCAATTCACAGCCTAGCAAAGCCATATATTAAAATGAAGTAATAGATGATAAAATGGATTCTGTAGGGTACAACTGTATAATATTCAGAGAAAATGTAAAATATTGCTTTTAAAAATCATTTTAAAAGTTTTAAGTAGGCTTGCATATTTATGGGCAGCCATTCTTCAGCGCCCTGTCATGTAACACATTGTGCTGGCAGCTCCGGGAAATGTTCAGCTCCACAGAACTGTCTGTCTCCAGGAGCACTCCAGCAGCCACCACAGTTCATAGGCACTGTGTTAATCAAAGTTCAGGCAGAAACAACCCTGCTGCTTTCACTGATGCCCTTGAGAGATCAGGGCTCGTGAGCCACACTTCCATCAGTCTGACAAAGCTGGGGCCAGCTCGAGGCACCTCAGCTGTGCTCTGCCCCTGCTTTCATGGGCCTGTGTGTGCAGGAGTCTCAAGGTCTCACCCCACCCAGCCCCTTCCCACCCATGGGGCTGTGGCACCCACCTTCCCCACCTGGAAAATGAGCATCACCCTTTCCTTCTTTGTAAAGAGGGAAAATAGGTCTGCAAAGGTAAGCTCTGTGCTGAAAAAACAGGAGAAAGCTGGACACTCTTCGTGGAGACATATGGAATAGTCCCCAGATACTGCAGGTCACGTGGCAGCAGTAGTACAAATTTTGCAGGATAACAAGCAATACTTGCAAAAATTAAATCAGATTAATACCAGTCCCTGCATGGAAATATAAGGGAAGTACAGATGTTCAGAGGACTCTGTACAGGAACTTCAGAGAGTTCCTAGCAGAGCACAAATCCCTTTCACCTCCTGGTGTATGGTAAACCAGGAGTCTGAAAAAGAACCTGGTAGAAGATGAAAACCTGCCTTGTCACTGTGCCCGAAGTCGTACCAGCCTGTTGGTCCCCAGTGAGGCAGGCCAGGAAACCCACTTCAAACAACACAGCTGCTGTGCTTCACTGCACACCCTGAGGCAAACCTAAGTGAGTAATTTGAGGAGAAATCACCTCAGAGGCTCATCTGCAATGCAGCTCTTACTGACACATCTTCTAATGCGCCTCAGGGTTTGAGAGCCAAGTTTTTATTTATTTTTTTCCCCAAAACTAGTTAAAATGCCACATCCCTGCCTCAGGGTTCGAGAGCCAAGTTTTTATTTATTTTTTTTCCCAAAACTAGTTAAAATGCCACATCCCTCTTGCCTAGGAGCACACCTAGAAATGCAGCTTGGATGCTCCTTGGCTTGGTTGCATGTCACTGGTGAAAGGCTGAACTTTCAGGCTGCACCTCTGTCCTCGTGCACTAGTGCATAAGATGAAGTTGCCTATTTCTGTGGCTACACAGACATACAACTCCAAGTTTGGTGACACAAAACACCCAGGACACACTCCAGGGCCAGTTTTATTCCTCAGGATGAACCACTGCTAGTGGACTTGCAGAACATTTACTTGTGTATTTGCCACAAGTACATTGCAGAGAGCAAAATATCCAACCCATTCCTATTTCTCATGCCAGTGATGATGCCAGCCACTAAGTTATTTTCACAGTTCATCTGCAGTTTCAGTGGTGGATCAACCATCAGACAGCACAGACAGCACTTCCCAGAGCAGCTGCCCATGGTACCTGTGGGTCCTCTGGAACACCCAGCAGGGAAGCTACAGGAGTTCTCTCAGACTCCTTCCAGAAACACTAATTTTCAGCATTCATGGTGAAAATCTGCCTTGAAATACGTGTGGATATTCAAATGAACACAAGCAACTAGAAAAACACAAGTGCCTCAGCTTTGACAAAAGTGCTGCAGGAACTGGAAGTGGCTGGATTCATCCTGCTCCCTGAGTGAGGACCAAAGCTGCTCTGGGCTGCCTGTGGCCACAAACCAGCTCAGAATAAAATGGGGCATTAAACACACTACGAGTTCTTCACAGTAAATCACAATAGCTACATATTAAGCATTGGGTAAATAAGCATCTGTGACTTCCAGGCTCCTTTTCATGCATGGTTTTTAAAGTTAGTCATAAAACCTTTTGACTTCCAGGCTCATTTTCATGCGTGGTTTTTAAAGTTAGTCATAAAACCTTTAAATATGTTTGATATTTCTATCTCTTGGATGCTGTTGGGATATTTTTGCTACACTGTTTGAGGTGAATTAAACACACACGTGCTTAAATATTAAAAAGAGGACATGAGCAAGGAATGCATTGGGCACAGTCCTCCCACTACAAGTGGTTCCACGAGGAGTGTTTTAACAAACATTTCAGCATTTGCTCAGAGTCCTGTGGAAAGCTTGGTAGAATCCAGCCTTAAAAAACCCCAAACATGCCAGACTTGAGCCATGAGGCAATTTCACTTTTCCCACGAAGGACAATGAATTATATATGCCTGTCCTTTCTTCCAGGCATTTAATCCCATATTCATGACACTTGGCACTAACAGCTGGTATCCTGCTCTTCTTTATTCTTGCTAAAAACTTCTGCCTTCCTTTCTCAGTCCCTAACTGTGAGTGGCCCTAAATGCCAACTGCTGGTGTGTTGGCCAAATGTGTTGCTAAGAATCACCACTACAGCCCTGGCAAGAGGTTGTAGTGATGCTGGGGACAGGCACACAGCACACAGACGCTGCAGGGACAGCACAGAGCAGTCCTGGCCACGCTGCACATGGGCAGGAACTCAGAGCTGGAAAATGGGAAGGGAATGTCTTTCCTCTGCCACCGGGAAACCGCAGACAGCAGAAGGCTTCCCTTCAAAATCCCCTTTGCTGCCAATCTTTACCTTCTGTTTAGTCCACCTGAGACCCAGTGAAACCCTTTCCAAGGTAAAAATGCTGAGGGAGAGCTGTGGTTCACAGCTCAGCCCAGGGAGCCGCTCGCTCGCTGACCCGCAGGGCATGGGCAGAGCTGAGAAAACTCGAGGCTTGGGACAAGTTCAACAGGTAAAGCAAAACGGGTGAAGTAAAAGCCACACATGCAAGCGAAACAAAACAAGGGATTCCTTCCCCACTCCCGCGGGCAGGACGAGCTCAGCCACCCCAGAAAGCAGAGCTCCACCACAGAACGGGGACTGGGGAAGGGAAACGCCAAATCCTCCTCCTG
>NW_008685421.1:0-2378 GCF_000695815.1 Acanthisitta chloris
CCGCAGCCCGCGCGCGTCCAGCTGCCGCGCCAGCAGGTTCCCGAAGCCGCTGTCGCAGCCCGTGATCAGCACATGCTTGTCCGAGAGCCGTGGCACCATCTGCCGCTCCCGATGCCAGCGCCGCAGCAGGTACAGCCCCACCAGCACCACCGCCACGTACAGCCACATTCTTGGCACTGTCACTGCTCAGCAACAGCTTTTGCTGGCTGCACTTGAGCCATATATATAGAGCCAGGATTACAGCAGCACCTGGCCGAGTGTTCCCCTCTGGGCTGCAATTCTTGGCTCTGCCTTGCAACATTCCCTGTGCCTCAGGCTCTGCTGTGCCCTTAGCGGGTGGATCCTGCTGCCCCACAGAGCTGGATTTGGTGAACCTTCCAGACACACTTGGCAGCACCAACCCTGGACCTTCCCCTATCACCCAGCTTTGGTGGGAGGATGGCATCCCTAGCCTTGACGGTGGAGTGGGACAGCCCCCACTGACCAGCTCTGCAAGGGGAGGAAGAGGAGGAGGGAGATGATGCTCAGACGCTGCCCAGCCCTGTGCCCCGAGGGAAATCTGCCCACGCTGGAACAGGTCAGGGGTTTATTTCCGCGTGTTAATGTCTCCAGCGCAGCCTCAGGAAAATCCAGCTCTGGGACCTCAGTGGGGGCTGGATCCTGCACGGAGCAGGTGCTTGTGGGAACGGTATAGCCCCCCAGGAACCACCGCAACACGGCATGGCAGCCTGAAGGCGACACCGTGCTCTGCCAGGAGAGGATAGAGATCTTTATTCAGGACAAAGCCCTCTGTGGGCAGGGGACAGCAGGTGAAACGTACATCGAGTTACAAACTCAGGAACCTCGGCATGGCCTCGCTGCGGGTGATGCAAGATCCCACCCAGCACCACTGGGTCCCACCCGATGCTGCAAGCGCTGCTTTGGCGTCCCTGCCCCTTAGCCTGGCATCCCTGCCTTAGGCTTTCGCAAGAGACTTGGGGTAAAACAAGGTGAACACGGCGTCCGTGAGGGCCGAGGGCAGGTAGCTAAGGGGAATGTAGAGCAGCTTGGCATCCCAGCCGGCGGAGTAGCGGGCGCGGGGGTGGAGACTGGTCAGCGCGTGCTCCATGCAGTTTGTGACCAGAGACAGGTCAGTGTTGTACCCCTTTTGCATCATCTTGAGCGATGCCACAACTGCAGAGGCAGAAAACACTGCTGAGACCTTGGAGCTGAGTGGAGCTGAGTGGAGCTGAGTGGCTCAGTGGGGTTATAGGGTGGTGGGACTCCCATGACCCTCAGGATGTACCTTCTTTCAGGAAAGAAACAGCATCGCTCAACCTTTGGGGGAGGTACTTACACTGCTTCAAATAACTCTCCCCGTAACTCGTTCTGATTTCCTCAGGAAGCTTCTTCCAGACGGAAAGAAAATTCCTCTCCAGACTCTCGACATCAGTGATCATTGTTTTGAAGTATCCTGGCTCGATCACGCTGACCTTCACCCCAAAGTTGCGCATCTCAAGCCTGGAAGGGATCGAGCCCCGTGGGACATGGGAGCAGTCCCCAGTTGTGTCTGTGCCCACCTCTCCCACAGGATGCACAACAGCCTCATGCCGGAGGCCTGAGGCCTGACCACACTGGCAGACGTGGTGCCAGGTAGTGCACGAGCAAACATCTGCTCTATCTGGATGGACTGAGGGCAAAGCAAAGCTCAGGGCTGCAGGGCCACAGCCTCCTGGATCCTGGATGGGAGCAAGGTCCAAAGGAGAGGCTCCATGCTGGGACAGGCAATTCCCATGCTGCAGCAGCTGCTACAGCAAGCTCAGCCTGTGCTCGTGGAAGGATGGGTGTTGACAACTGCAGGCTGTGCAAGGCAGAGTCTGGAAAAAACAACTTGGAAATCAGGAGAGTGCCTGCCCTGACAGACTTACCTGAGGCTATCAGAGAAGGCTTCCACACCAAACTTGGAGATGCAGTACCCCCCACCGAAGACGGAGACACGGCCCATCACACTGGCCACGTTGACCACACGGCCCCGCGCCCGTCGCACCAGTGGCAGGAGGCTCAACGTCACCTCAACGAGGCCAACCAGGTTGACATCCAGCACCTTGACGAAGTCGTCCTTGGTCAGCCACTCGTTCGGGGCAGTGGGGATGGCAATCCCCGCGTTGTTCACGAGGCCCCAGAGCCCTGCAAGAAGGGACAGCATGAGCTGGGGCTGCTCTACGGCCTCAAATGCGCGACGGACTCACACCCGCCGCGGCTGTGCTGGGCACGCGTACGTTACGTGGCAGGAGGAGCGACAACGGGGCGTCCGCCCTGTCCTACCTCGGTCACCCACACGCTCCCGGACCCAGGCAGCGGCGGCAGCGATGCTCTGGCTGGAGGTGACATCCAGGAGG
>NW_008685422.1:0-2585 GCF_000695815.1 Acanthisitta chloris
CTTGGACTGTTTTCTACTTTGGCAATGGGGAGGCTCCTGCCCTGCCCATCACAACTCTTCTGGCTGCCAAACTTTTTATTTTTCCTCAGAGGTTCAGCTTTTCTGTCTTGCACAAGCAAGTGGTGTGGACCCTTTGCTCAGGGAGGTGCATCACATTCTGAGTTTTTATATACCTGCTTTTCAGGTCACTTTTTCCATGAGTTGTTGGACTTGTCAGGATTCAGTGCAGTGTAAATAGGACTCCACAGGATCTCACATCCCCACTGTTAGTTTTCTCTTCCCCTCTTTGATGCTTGCTGCTGTTTGGGGTCCCAGCTGTACTGTGGTGCTGAGGAGACTGTCCCATGCACTTAGGGCAGATGGATCATTCCTGCCCACAGTGGTCCCACCCTGGAGCTGGACTGTTTCTAACCTGGGACCACTGTACTAGGTCCAACCATGGTCCATTCTCCTGTGCTAAGCCTACAACCGAGCCTTAGCTGTGCCAAACAATGGAGTGCGATGCACTTGGGGATGGCCCTGTCCAGCCTCCAGCCCCTTCACAGGGCTGGGGATGTCACTGGTGCCTGAGGGCAACTGAGCAGCACCTACCTGCACTTCCTGCCTGCAGAGCCCCAGTTAGTAGTAGGAGGTAAAGCCCAGAGTGGAGCTTTCTTGTTCAGATGTGTTGAGTTTGCATTGCTGCTTTTTTTTAAAAAAAAATTATACACATATATAAAGAACTCACTGGATAAACTCCATAAGGGTTTTTCTCTGCCTGTTTTGGGGTTCCTGGAGTGGCATGTCATGTGTGTGTGTGTGTGTGTGCGCACATACATATGTACCACAAGTCTGGGTACAAAAGTAGAGCCAAACATGAGCAGAGCTGTGGTTTTTCAACCACGTGTTTGCATTTGTTGCATTGTTTTCAATGTGTTTGCATTCAACCTTTGGGATTTTACTAGGAAGAGAAATGCACGTGTATATATTTTTCTACAGGGACAATTAATTCAGGAGGCATTTCTGGGCACTGGGGTGGAGCTGGGAGCTGCATGATGCAATCTGGCTTTGTTTTTAAATGCTGTATTTTTTTAAACCTTTGGATTTCCATCAGGAGAATTTTTAATAGTTCTTACCTTTCTTGGACCACTCTGCCTTGTGCCATTTATTTTTTTCCTGAGAAGGGCTCTTACAGAGTGGGAGGCACACATTTGACCTGGCTTTGTACTCTTCCACTATAGCACCACAGAGAAAACCTCTGGAATATTCTGCCAGGAATCCTGTTCTTTTAAGGAGGAATCACTGACTTGAAACATGGAGTCCTTTTGGATGGGGGAGAAGGGGTGAGCATGGGGTGTCCATCAGGGGCTAGATGTACAGCTGTACATAGTATCATATGGGACAGAGAGGCTGGCTGATGCCACAGCTCTGCCACAGGGTGAGAAGACCCTGTTAGGCACTGTTTAATTTATCACCTGGTTTGAATGGCAAGGTTATGCTGCTGGTTCACTCCATTGGTCCCTGTGGAGTTTGACCTGGTGGACACTGCTGGATGGAGAAGACAAGTCAGCACACAGATGCAAGCTGCTTTGTTTTTCTCAGTTTCAATGAGACCTGAACGTTTTAGATTAGAGGGTTTTTTGTATTTTTCTTTAATGTCAGTATTGAGAGAAAAAACACCTACTTGGGGTGTGTTGTGGTGGGAGATGCTGGGGCTGTGCTTGCCCTGGCCTGGGTGCAGGCAGCAGGGCCAGGGATGGGGCTTGTCTCCCACCAGTACCAGGGTAACCCCATCAGGGCTCTGTGTCCTCTTGGGGCTTCCAGGACGTGGCTGACACAGGCAGCAGGAGTAGGTGCTGGCTGAGGAGAGTCTATGAGTGGTGGGGTGGTGGAGCTGGGGATGGGACAGTGAAGGGGGCTCCTTGCTGGCAGAGTCTGCCTGAGTGGGCTGGAGAGATGCTGATGCTCAGCTCTTGAAGAAGCATTGGCCCTGGGGATGAACAAGAGGCAGCAGCACACATTGCACCAAGGGACATTCCCACTGATACCAGGAAAAATGTTTGCCCATGAGGCACCAAGCAAGAGCAGCTGTAAGATGGTGTGAGCAAAATCCCACAGGGCATTGTGCTTTGGGAGGGGTCTGGACAGAGGTGGCCAAACCCCAAATGGGAGACATGGCTCACTGCCCTCTCCCAGGCAAGAGCTCAGGGCCATAAAAATCACCCTGCAACAAGCTAATCCTGAAGCCCACACGACAGGTAGGGCTAGGAGCAGCTAATGGGCTGGGCAGACTGGGGGCAGAGCCAGCACAGGCCCTCTTCCACTAGGGGGCGTTGCAGGGTTAGCAGGGAGGCCCATGGGGGCCGGGGAAGCCACTTGGGAGGGCACATCCATGGAGCAGGGGATACCTGTAGTGGAGGGATGCCCACAGTGTGAGGATGCCCTTGGGGCAGGGATAGCCATAGGGAGGGGATGCTCATGGGACAAGGATGCCTGAAGGAAGGCTCCTGGGGCCAGGGATACCGATAGAGCTGGCCTAGACTGCGATAGGGAACATACTGAGCGTGGTCCCTGCCTGCCCTCTGCTGGCAGGAGCGCCCTGCTAA
>NW_008685422.1:2605-3645 GCF_000695815.1 Acanthisitta chloris
GCGCCAAATTCTTGGGTCAGGGACCAGCATCGAACACAAACACCTTGACTGGGGTGAGGACAACATGACAGACCTCCATCCTGCATGCACCATGGCTGGGCTACACATGGCCCTCTGTGGGGCCTGGCTGTAAGGCTGGGGGGGGACACAGGGATAGACACAGAACATGCAAGAACATGGGGATGTAGCACTGGGGCCACATGGGGAAGCCCGGGGGGAGCATAAGGAGATGCTGACCACTGCAGTGAAGAAAGGGCTGCCCATCTCACTAATCCTACTCTATTCAGGACAAACCCCCATTTGACAGCACCTCCTTCCTGCTAGCACCCTTGGGGCTGCCCAGTCTCCCCAGTGTTGGGGCCTGGCTAGCAGAGGAGCTGTAACTTGAGCAATGGTTAAAGGAATGCTTAAGCAATTAAAAACAAGACACACAAAATAGGTCTTGCTGACCTTGTTTCTATCTTCATGCATTCCTGTGTCTTCAATCCAACACCTTATAATGGTCTTGTTCTCTCCTGCTGCCAGGGTTTTTAGGTTTGGTTTTAGTTTTACTGCCTTACAGATAAGATAAGTCATTTTGCTAACAAGCTAAGAATAGTGCTGTTATTTAGATTCTCACAGACACTGTGTAGTTTTTGCTATCAGTTTCCCAGGATGTGAGAGCAGGATGCAGCTTAAACTTGTAACCTATCATAAGTAAGAACTGTATGCATTGACAAGTTGAGCAACCAATCCAAATTTGTGTGATCAGCGCTTAGCTGCATGTATGGGAGACTTTTTACTATAAATACTGTTAGGTGCCCAAAATAAAAAAAAAAGAGCATCATATTGGTGTGCTGTAGTCCGTCCCTCGCAAGGACCCCAACACCCAGCAAGGTGCTGGGCAGGGTAGGAGTGTGCTGTGGGAGGGCTCTTGCCCATGCAGCTCCCAGGGGTCTCTGCTGTAGGGGTGACTCCTGGAAAAGGGCATGTACCAGGACCAAGCCCCATCCCTGGTACTGCCTTTCTTGGGGCTGCTGGGGGTGGGGGTGCATGGGGGT
>NW_008685423.1:0-24552 GCF_000695815.1 Acanthisitta chloris
GGTGTTTCCTGATGTTTAGGGGAAACCTCCTGTGTTTCAGTTCGTGCCCGTTGCGTCTTGTCCCACCAGTGGGTACCACATTGCTCTGTCCTCTCTGCACCCTCCCGTCAGGGATCTGTGCAATGAGGAGATCTCCCTGAGCTTCTGTCGTGGTTTAACCCCAGCCAGCAGCCAAGAACCACACAGCTGCTCACACACACCCCCATCAATGGGATGGGGGAGCGAATCAGAAGGGTAAAAGCTACAAAAACTCATGGGTTGAGATAAAGACAGTTTAATAGAGAAAGCAAAAGCTGCACACACAAGCAAAGCAAAACAAGGAATTAATTCACTGCTTCCTGAAGACAGGAGGTGTTCAGCCATCTCCAGGAGAGCAGGGCCCATCACGCGTAACGGTTCCTTGGGAAGACAAACAGCATCACTCCAGATGTCCTCCCTTCCTCCTTCTTCCTCCCACCTTATATACTGAGTACGATGTCCTATGGTATGGAATATCCCTTTGGTCAGTTTGGGTCACCTGTCCCAGCTGTGTCTCCTCCCAGTCTCCCATGCATCCCCAACGTCCTTGCCAGCGTGGCAGTACGGAAAGCAGCAAAGGCCTTGACTCTGTGTGAGCTCTGCTCAGCAATAGCAAAAATATCTCTGCATTATCAACTCTGTGTTCTGCACAAAACCCAAACATAGCCTCATACTAGCCTCTATGAAGAAAGTTAACTCTACTCCAGCTCAAACCAGCACAGCTTCTTTGTCTTCTCCAGGCTGAACAGTCCCAGCTCACTCACAGGAGAGTTCTCCAGTCTCTTCATCGTCTTTGCAGCCCTTTGTTGGAGTGTCTCCAGTGTGTCCATGTCTCTCTTGGACACAAGCAACACCAGGGAACCCAGAACTGGGCACAGTACTCTCTGTGTGGCCACACCAGCACTGAATAAAGTGGAAGGATCATGTCCCTCAAGCTGCAGGCAATACTTTGCCTTATGCAGCCCAGGATGCTATTCACCTTTTTCGTGGCAGTGACACATTGTTGTCTCGTGTTCAACCTGGTGTCCACCAAGACCCCAAGGTCCATTTCTGCCAAACTGCTTTCTGTCTGGGTGCTCCTCAGCATCTATCAGTGCACGAGGCTTTTCCTCTCCAGGTGCAGTACTTTGCACTTCTTGTTGCACTTCATGAGGTTCCTGTCAGCCCATTTCTCTAGCCTGTCAACACTGAAATATTCATAGTATTGTCGGGATCAGCTTGATATCCCAACAAAGCATCTCCCAGGACAGCAAGGTGTCAGCAAGGGCAGAGGTGGTTTAACCTTCCCTAAAATTCCAACTCGGGGTTTGCTTAGAGCCCTAACTAATCACTTTCTCTCAGCATCGGTAAAGGGTGAGGAATAACATTTTTCTTCATAGACAGTCTTTGTTCTGTAATTAATCTTTCCATTTAGAACAGGGAGATCTTTTATTCTCAGCTCATCAAGAACCTAAATTGGAATGTCTAGAAATCCAGTCAAGTAAGAACCAGAAATTCTGCATAAGAAATTATTCCTTACTGCCAGTGGAAATGAATTCATTTTCTTCACAGTATAATTCAGCTTCTGTTCATGGGAAACTCAAGAATATTAATCCAAATAACCATTTAAAGTGGGTATTAACAAAGCTATTTTAAATCTTCATGGGGACAGTCTCGGGGCACAGCCGTATTCTAAACCAGCTTTATAAATGACCCATTTTTGAAAGAGAAACCTTTCCCAAAACGATGGTGTCAGTGCCATTTTTAATCACATTCATTTCACAGTGTACTTCAGAGCACAGTCATGTAGTCAGATTGATTCAGCTGAGGGAGGTATCCTACAAAGCAGAGGACAAGAGCCCAGGGCTGGAAGCATTAGGGACAGGCAACTCTTGCTCCAGCCATGCTGTTAGTCACACTCTGCATTTGAGGGTCACAGCCACAGGGTCACCACAGCTCAGCAAGAGGCTCATCACCTGCTGGAGCACCAGAGCTGACCTGTGCTCCTGATCTCAACGGCAGGAGCTATCACACGACCTGACTCAGCAGCTCAGCTGACAAGTGAGCCCTCATTAAATCGCAGAAATCCAGTTGCCCATTGGCCATAACCTTTTTCCAGAAACTACAAACATTTCTGGCATATGATTTGAAAATCATTGAGACAGAGATGGGAAATCAAAACTATAAACATTTCTGGCATATGATTCGAAAATCATTGAGACAGAGATGGGAAATTTTCAGCAAGTGGTAAATAAGTCACTTAGCTACAAGTGAAAAGAGAGATCAGCACAATTTTGTCTTAATCAGAATTTATTCTTTATTTTGACTTTTTTTGCTTCCAGGACGGACAACATAATTTTAAGGCATGGGATGTAATCTGACTTTTACTACTTCATTATAAGTTTTCTGCAGCATAACACTCTCCTTTAAATACCCTACAAAGTCATCTCAAGAAAATCCACTGTAATTTGCTATCTATTAGTAATTTACAATAGCTCAGTACAGTAATAATGATGATGATAAAATTAATAATCTCATGGAAGTGCATAGCTCTTCATTTCAATCATACTACTTCTTATGAGCATTAATTATCACTCATGGTACTCCTGAGTTATGTAAGTAAATATTACCTTTCTTTAATAGATGAATCAAATGAAGAAGTGGATCAAAATGGCTTGGCTAAGATGTGTAGACTCAGTTACTTAATTTTCTGTAGATCTTCTAACAATCATCATTCTAAAAATACAGATGTCTGCACTGGAACTGAGAAGAGTAGAAAAAAACCTGTAATCTTTGTTCCAAATTATTTGTGAGAATTTGCTGGGACTTTTGCTCCAGCAGATTCATGTTCTTCTACCCAGATTAGCAAGAACAGTCTTACTGTCCAATGTCTTTAAAGATACACACTCTTGTCTAATATCTTTACCTCTGCTGCTGAGACTTTGCATTAACTGTCAACCTGCCTCAGTTAACTTGATTCTTAAATGTCTTTAGCATACTTCCAGGAAAGTTTGTGTGACAGTGCAAACAATGACTCCACATCCATTTGCAACTACACTTCAGATGTTACCCAACAGTCATCAGGTTCTTGGGTCTGAGAAGTGCCCAGATGAGCATTGGCAAAATTCCTGAGAATACTTTGAAAGAGAGACAAAAGCAAATAATTTACAAGAATAGTTTCTCAATCAGTTATTAGGGAAAATTAATTGCGGAGTTCCTGTGTGCAGAAATCACAGCTGCAGTCAAAAAGGGAAATAGGGTGTTGGGAGTCACTGTGGAAGGGGATAGAAAGCAAAACAGAAGAAGCATTCTGCTAAATGCAAGTCCATTGTGCCCCCACAAATCTTGAATGCTGTGCATTCCTACTCTCACCATCTCTAAAAGAACAGCAATGACACAAAGAAGGGCAACTGGGAAGAGCAGAAATATGGAACAGCTTCTCAATGAAAAGAGATTAAATAGGCTAAGACTCTTCAGCTTGGAAAAACAGATGGTTGAGAAAGAATATGATAAAGGTTTATAAAACTGTGAGAGTACAAAGAAGTCAGATAAGAAATTATTATGTCTTAGTTTTCACAATCCAAGAATGACAGGGAAGCACAGGAATCTATAAAGCAAAAAACTTTAAATGACCAAAAAGACATGCATTGGGGTTTTTTTAAGATGACTCATAATTACTCTGTTGCTCATTTTCCAGCAAAGCTGTGCATCCCAATATGGAAAAATATATCCCTGTACAGAACATAAGGGTGAGCTCAATGAGAAGGGGCTGCAGGCATTACAGGACACACCATTCAAAATTGTTAGACACAACTAAAATTTAAAACATCTGTCAATGGCTGTTGTACATGAAAACCTTGGGCTCAGAAAGGCCATAAGCCAGGGGCTAGGAAAGGAAAGAAGAATATATCTGGGGAGGTAACTCTAAATGTTTGCAGCATTCTCTTCCTAACCTTCCTCCTCTGGCCTCTAACAGACAAGGATGCTGGACTAGGTGGACCCTGAACCTGGCCATTATGGTTGGTTCTGCTCCACGCATCTCTTAGAGGACAGAAGAAAGCAGCTACATCAATATAATGTAGTATTTCTTTCCCAGAGCTGTACTGTTGCATCAGCTTGCAACAGCTAGAAGAACATATTCTCAAGCTCAAAGGCAATGAAGCATTTGCAGAGAAAGAAATGCAGAGGTTACAGATTCCATCAGCAGCCAGGAGCCACGCTCAGGCAGAAGCACAGCGAGGATGGAGCCCGAGGTGAAGTGTATTCCACTGGCTCTGGTTACTGCATGCTCATATTTCACTTTGTTCGTTGCCTCAATACACCCTCTTTCAAAATGGTGACTGACTACATGCAGAGGGGAACAAAGGATTTTTTTAAGTTCTTATTCTAATAGCATTCATTGACAATAATGTTTGAATCTCTTACATAGTTCAGCAAAAGGCTTTGATACATTCAAAAAATCCCTGTAGCAATGGTAAAAATGAAAGTACACAAAGGAGCATGCTTTGTGTTACATAAAGCACTCCGGGGAGATGTTTTAGCAGAGGCTGCTTTAGCAGAGAATGTTTTCACATTCTGGGCAGTAATGTGCATGTGATGCACATCACCATGTGAACTGTGCATCGCTTGTGTCGTCATTGCCCTGCTGTGGATGTGGATAACAGCTGTGCTGCTGCTCACCACAGTTTGAAGGTCCATAATGGTCTCTTGGTAATCCTCATTTATAAAACAGAACTATGATCCACACTACTTTCCAATACAGGACCAACTGGTATGTTTTCACTATTATCAAAGGTGTAAAATGGGTCAGTCTAGTACTGCTTCAGAATGTAATTCCAGCATAAGAAATATGTTGCTCAAGAACATGGTTCTCACACATCACAGGCCACGTCATCTTGTAAAACTGATCAGTTTCCTGAGGCACTCTATTTAAAGCACCACGACTGCTAAAACAAATGTGAATGTCATTCACTTGTCTCAAACCAGACGATTTTTAAAGCCTACTAGC
Organism: Acanthisitta chloris; assembly: GCF_000695815.1. NCBI lineage: Eukaryota > Metazoa > Chordata > Aves > Passeriformes > Acanthisittidae > Acanthisitta > Acanthisitta chloris. The sequence goes on from NW_008685423.1 coordinate 5,006, forward strand.
AATTATTTAATAACCTTATTAATTAAATCTTATTTCTTGATACCGTGTGGCTGAGCATGTCAGTTCAAAAATTCTTTCTGTGATAGCCTCCAGCCTGTGCTGCCATTTTCCTTTCTACCAGATCTGTGCATTGCCAGATGAGCTGACAGGACAAATTCAATCCAGAACAGAGGGAGCCGCAATTGATTTTTTTGTTGAACTTGCCACAGGATACAATGCAATGTTTATATTGGATTTATGTTTTATGCTGGCCTAGGGAGGACACAATACGTGATCCAGCATAAAGTCCATGGAGAGACGTTACCCTTCAAACTGCTTTGAGTGAGTTAGACCGAGGGAGTTGATACTAGCTCAGCTTTGTATGTCATATGGATGTGGCTTTATTAAATAGATACTTACAGCGGCTTTAATTGTCACTGGACTATGTCTTAGGCTCATTCTTATTTGTTCTCCTGCAAACCTTACTGCCCGCTGTGTTTGTTTTATTTTTTGGAAAGCGGCAGAAACGGATCCTTTTTCAGGTCGCCTCTGGCACTTTGACAGAGCAGAGAAGAGTGAGCTTCAGACACCTTAGGTGGAAAAGGGTCTTGATGTCTCTGTTCGGGTTAAAGTTGTAGGCACCCAATTATTATGTAGATGTTATTTGTTAGCATTAACACCTCCCTTTAACTCTGTCTTTTGTTCTCCGAGTTAGGCAGGGGCTTCAAAAGCCTGGAAGGCTTATCTGGGCACTGCTCCCTCGCAGGGGGGTTTGGTGCTCCCCGGCTGCAGCGCTGTGAGAGGCACAGCAGACCTGGCTCAGGGAGCTGGAGGTGCTGCCTCACCTCACAGGAGCTGAACTTCTTTACTAAACTGATGTCTTGCCCCAGCTTACACCTGCTAGAAGCTTGCCCATGTTACCTTTAGTTGCAACCTTTTCTATTCCTTGAAAATATTTTTCCTGCCCATGTTGTCTTTAGTTGCATCCTTTTCTATTCCTTGAAAATATTTTTCATGTTACCCAATGCAGATCCAGTCCAAAATGCCTCAGTTGTGATTTATACCAATTTCCTCAAATATTCTAATACACCTGGTTGGTAGTATTCCTTATAATCCATCTAAAATTCTTGAGAATTAGTGCCAGCCCATAATAAAAACGATCATTTGGACACATTAATTATTTTGACCATTTTTTTATAACATTGTTACAAAGAAAGAATAAAAATAGATGGATAATCCCTTGAGAACTGGGTTTTAGATTGTGCGTTTAAAAGGGAAAGAAAAGATTCGCTGTAGCTGCAGATACCCTTCATTTCAATACAGGCACAGCGACTGAGACTCGCTGAGGTTCTGACCCTACACATGATCTGCATTATTATAAAGGCTCTCCACAAAAGAGGCAAGTTCATCCTCGGTGAACCTGCAACAGCTCCAGGTGGATGAGTGCTTCATTTACTGGTATTTTAAAACTGTCTTTCAGAAATGCAGTGAATTTCTTAATGTTTAGTTCTCACAGAGACATAAATGAATGTTATCAACCAGCAACTGCATTTTACAAGCGACCCAAACTTTCAATGTCCATTGAAAAAGTAGTCAACAAATCATCTATATTTGATCCTCATTCCCCTCAGCTACTTTTGGGAGGCTCTTCCAAATAAGAAATATTAGCGGGTTAATGTTTTACTGATTAAATTAAATCCGTGGTGTGGTCACTCCCTCCAGTTTGTGTTATTTCAGTTCAGTTTATACTGGCTCCTATTCAGTTTGAGCTCAATGAGCCATTGTCGCGCACATTTAAGAGCATCCACATAAGGGTTAAGGCTGATTTAATTAAAGCCCTTTAATTAATCCAGAACTTTCACTGTCGGTTAGCATTCGCTTAACATCTGCATTTTGAGTCGTAAGGTTTTGATACCTGGAGCCTAAAGTTAAAGTCCCAGTGCACTGTCTGGAGGGAGCTGCTCAGTGCTTGACATTTGCAATTCATGGCCTGAGCCATTCATTATTCCCTTGCAGGCAGTGAGAGCTGCAAATGGCCCATCGCTTTGGAAAAAGTGATCCTTATTTAGAAGTATAAATGAAGATGCCAGAGGCTAATCTGAAACAAAGACTGGCATCTCCAGTCTATAGCAATGGCTTGGATATATCGTAACAGAGAAATACCTCATTTTTCCTACACATTACAAGCACCAGAACCAGCTTCCATTTCATATTCCTCATACTCTCCATTCGTTTTTCCAGTTCCTTCCTGATCCAGCTTCTTTAGTCCCTCCCTGAATGAAAGATGAATCACTGAAATTCCTGCCCATTTGCTTCCTGCCAAAACGAGCCGGAATTTCCAAAAGCACAACTTCCTCCCCCTGACTAATAGAGTACAGTATCCTACAATACAGGTTTGCTTTGCTTGCTGCGTGTTCTGTTTCATCTCAAAATGTTTAGAGAATGAAACAATTTAGTTACAAAGGGAATATATGTAGAACATGTAGATCCTGATGTGTACGTGTCATGTACAACAGCAAAGGGAAAATAAATTGGGGGGAAAATAAAACAGTAGAGAAAACTAAAAGGCTGAAATTTCAGGACTGATATAACAATTATTGATAATGAACCATTGTTGAAAGTGGTTGCCAGACATAATCTCTATTTGCATAAAATTTGGTCAGGAAAAAAAATGCAGCCTAGCTCACCAACGCAGATTTTAGAATGGTTTATCCTGGTATCAGGCATTTCCTAGCAGACAAGCACAGGAGATGTTAAAACATAATAAAATAGGGAGTTGTCCAAGATTAGAAAGGCACTAGAAAATGAGCAGGGAAAGACAAGTGGGTTGCAAGGAAATGTCTCACCTAATGGCAAACTAAATCAGTCACATTTCACACCACTGAAGTGTCTGATTTAGCCTGTCATGGTGGAAACGGGCATTTCATCCATGTATCTCCATTGATTTTTGAAAAAATGTTATGCTTAGTTTGGATATGTGTCCTCTGCAAGTCCTGATTAAAGTGAAATTAATTGTATCACAGATCTAGATATATTTTCAGGCAAAACTGATAATTTCCCGCAACCAGTCTCTTCTTTAAATTAACCTGCATCAATTATGTGACACCCAGAACAGAAGCAGAAAGATCTGTGGCAAAAAGAAATTGGTCATTGTTAAGTCAGTTCAGCTCCTGTGCAGCCTTCTCCTCACGGACTATCTTCCAGTACCTTAGCTTTCCTAGAAGTCACTCATCACTTCATATTTGTGATCAAATCCCTAGTTACTTCTACTTCAAACAGCATCTCCAGGCTCTGATCCAGAGATGCACCACTGAGTTACAGCTGGTAAACAGGCATTATTTTCAGGAGTATGTCATGTGCTGATATGAAAGATGAATGAACCTAGCAAAACTTGGTTAAAGAGTTTTCACTGGGAAACCATTTGGATATATAGCTCCTAGTGCAGACTAGAGCTACCTGTTATCTGACACATCCATGTTTGACTTTAACTCTCCCCTTATCACTCAACTCAGTTGTCTCAAACTATGACTAATACAATGTAGGGTTCTTTTTTGTATCATTCATTGGCACTGTTGCATTCTGATAGAGCTGACTAATCATACACTGGTAAAAAAACATGAGCTATGGTCTCCCCAAAGTGTTGTAAGCCCTGAGCTGTTACTTGCCACCAAAATAACTCTTCTGAAAATTCTGATGTCTATGGCACGATAAAATATTTTTGAAATTTTGAAAATTTCTTCAGGACAAAACTCCTCTTTCCAGTCCAAGCTCAGCTAACATGGAAATATATTTCACCTTGTCTTACAGTTTCTGCATTTGAAATTCAGAGCTCTGTAAGGCAACCCCCACAAACAAGCAGAATAAGGACAGCATGGTTTGGTAAGAGGATGCTTCACACTAACGGGTTATGCTTTGTTGTATGATGTAGCTATGCGTATGTGAAGGTAACTGGTTGAACAGAATGGGATTTACCACCACCTAGCAGAAGCAGAACATACTTTCCCCTTTAGTTTAGGAAACAATTTGGTATGGCATTGTGGGAGAGTTGCTGTCAGTCTGCTTTGTGTCTGGTTTTGACCTATTGATTGTCATTTAAGGACTGAGTTAATAGAGGTGGTTAGTCAGAATACAGGCAAAAAAGCTCTAATTTATAGTGTCAAGAAAATTCAAGCCTACTTAATATTCTGCAACTCACTCTGCTGTTCTTAAAATGTTTGAAGACTGAGGTGATAACAGTGATTCTAGTAAAAGCACCAAAGCACATAAATCTCCACCCTTCACTCCCCAACCTTCTACCTACCCAGTTACCAATTAGGTAAAAGTAAGTGTGGCCCAGAACCATGAGCAGACATGAAACGACAGAATGTCCTATCAGCAGCCAATTCCTTTCCCCAAGTACTACTGTCTGCTCCCCTACTATGGTTAAATACTATTCATAATGTTGTTAAGGGCATAATTTCCTTCCTCTGTGCTCAAGAGGAGTCGTATTTTAACAGGCTGGTTTTATGTAATTACCTGCCTTTGTTCCTAGAGTGTTTGCAGTGATAGGACAAGGGGCAATGGATTCAAATTGAAGGAGGGGAAATTTAGGCTAGATATTAGGAAAATGTTTTTTTCTATGAGGGTAGTGAGACACTGGCACAGGTTGCTCAGGGAGGTAGTAGATGGCCCAACCCGGGCAGTGTTCACAGCCAGGTTGGATGAAGCCTTGAGCAACCTGTCCCTGCCCATGACAGGGGTTTGGGACTAGATAAACTATGAGGTGCATTCCAACCCCTAAAATTACAGATTCTATAAACAGGAGTGGTGTTGAGGGCAGCACAGGCAGCCTGCTCCACCAGGGAAGGCATGGAGCTCAGGAGCTGAGTGTGACAGTGACACAGGCAGGAGCACTGCCTCACCCATGAGGTGTCAGAGTTGGTGAGTCTGGATCAGGAGCAGGTCTGGAGGCAGTGATCAGAGTCAGCCTCAGGCCACTGATCAGCGAAGAGGTCTGTCATGATGAATGAGGTCTCAGACCAAGCCAGAAAGTCAAGTCAAACCAGGGTGTCAGGGTTCAGGTCAGAATGAGAAGGTGCAGACACAGTTTCTACAGAGCTGTGAGGTAGCAGAAGCAAAAGAGCATTAAGTTAAAGGCTGCTCCCAAGAGGAGGGGCAGGTCACCTCTCCATTTCCTGGAGGGAAAACACATTTTTCCTAGCATCTAATCTGACTCTCCCCTTTCCAACCTTATGGCTGTTCCCTCTAGTCCTCTCCCTGCAGCCATGGCAGGAGAGACCATCCCTCACTTCTCTATGTACAGGTCTTATCAATAGCTTTAGCACAGCAGTCCTAGAAAAGCTGTGAGGATGAAAGTTGCTTCTTAAGGTAGTGAAGAAGCAATGGGATGTTTTCTATACAAGGAATGAGTGCTTGGACTTTTAGCCTGTGAAAAACAGGTTTATGGCAGAGAGAAAATCACGCATGCATGGGAAATACAAATGGGGAATGGTTTTATGCTGCTTCTTATAATATGAGATCTGGAAGGCATAAAATCAAATTCTCAGGTGGCAAACAAAGGAGACACTTTTCTTTGCAGTGTATAATTGAGCTGTGGAACTAATTGCAAGATGCCATGGGTCTCAAAAGCTTACATGATTCAAAAAATAATTAGACAAATTCAGGGCTGAAAATAATCTACCACATGCTATTAAAAGAAATCACACCACAGGATCAGGCCTTGACCTGGATGTGCTAGGGAGAAGCCTGGTCATCTCCCCAGGACTAAGCCCAGAGGACAGCCTGGAGATGCCAGTCCTCCTCCAGGTACATAAGTGGCAGCTGCTGTACTGATGATGATGAAAATAATAATTAACATTACAGGGCTAGATAAAATTACAGTTCTGAAGGACACTGCAACAAGGTGGCCTAATTTGAGGGCGGGAAGAATGGCTCAAGGTTCCCCTCTAGCATGTGAAAACAAAACCCTGTACGGAAACTTGTGATTTTTGTTTACAAAATTTGCATTTACTAATTTTAAAGGGAATAAATATTGGTAGAAGGCATTTGTCATCATTGATGTAAGCCATAAGCAGGTGCCAAAGTCTGTAATTAGAAGGGGAGTATGGGGGAAAAAGAAAATGAGATTCTTACCATAACCAGTTTTAACAGTGAATATGTTAATATAAGGTGGTACATGCTGAACAAAGTAGTTTACCAAGAGGAAATAGAAACCTATACGGCTGACAAAAATATCCCATTTGTCTTGATCTAATGCAGCAAGTGAAGGATGTAATCACATATTTATTTTAGGCATCTGATGCTGAAATGGGCATGGAAAATACATGACTCTTCAAGTAAAGAAAAAAATGTGGCCTTCTAGTTTCAGATGCTCTGAATTTGCGTTTAAAATAGGCTAAAGTAGATAGTGTGCATGGTCCAGGATTTTTCCTGGCACTGATGCACAGCATACTCTTCCATTTTCTAAACATTAGCTGCACTGAGGTGACACAAAGGAATTCTTCCGTATACACTACAAGCAGACAAAATATTAAAGGCCTGCAATGAGAGAATTATCACTTCACCCAAGACAAATGGAGATCAGGATTAGCACCATGCAAAGGGAGAACAAGAGAGCTACAGTCCTGAAGAGACAGATGTCTGTCACTTCCCTAAAGATTTTCTGACAGAATATGAGCCAACCAGGGGCAAGTGCTGTACAGATATTTGCTCTGGTTACCTGTGGGAAACACTGGAAAATCCTGGTATCTCTGAGCCAGAACAGGCAGATGTGTTCCAGACTATCCACCTGTGCACTGTAAATCTCCCTACACCGAGTATTGCTCTGAAAGCAAGGCCACCCTTAGGGATACTGTGCTTCAGTTAATGCCAAACAGCTGCAATCCAGTTTTGAGTTCCACATGCATATTTGTACATAGCTGCTGGCAGCTGGCTAGCTGTCTGCCTGCAAAGCTTCCAGTAATATCAAGGCTATTTTATTAATACTGAATTACTTAATGAATGGATTTAGTTAGGTGACACGTGGCTACATGAGCACTTGCAAAAAAGGCAAATCACTGAATCCAAGCCATAAAATAGCTACCTATCATAAAACAAACAGTAATAAGACAGCTGACTGAAAAGGAATGGGAATATGCCCTCTTCATTGCACAGTGCTATAGTTCTCCACCCCAGTCTGAAATGTCCTCATCTGAATTCTTGCCATTTATCACTACAAGGCTGTGAGCACAAGACATTCCCTGTTTGTGCCAGATCCCTGCCCAGCCCCTATGAGTCATTTACCTCCCAGATGCCTGTTATACATCACTGATGCCTTAATCCCACCTCTGTGCATGAATGTCTTCCTTCTCCTGATAGATTCTCTGGAGGTCACTGCATGCAGCAGCAACACAGATGACATTGGCTTCACCAGTGTTGTAGGCAGAGCCATCCTGCCTTTGGTCCAGCTGTGCACTCTCCTATCACTGCAGAGTGGCTGAGTACAGGAAGGTCTGTTCCCCCCACATAGGACAGGTCATCTGCCTGTGCCATCCCTGTGCCTGGCAGGAACTAACCGAAGGCAGGAACATGCCCTTGTGAAAACTCCTTGGCTGAACACATCAGCAAGCTACACCCACTCCAACCAAACCAAGCCAAATGGCAGGTATTTTCTCTTTCTAGAGGGAAGCAATGAGATTTCCTCTCTCTTTTCTCTGAGAGAAAACAAACTTTACACCAGGCTTTTCTTTAGCCACATTTCCCATGAGTCCTTTGCCCTGAGGCTCCCAGTGAGTGAGTTCCAGCTCTCCCTGCTAGAAACAAGTTATGGTGCCCTCACTGGTGTTTGGGGTTTCTTCCTAACCTGTGAAGGGCCAAGACCACCTACAATTTAGCAAATCCTGTCCCACTCCCATGGCCAGTGACTAAGGACAGGGAGGCAGGGAGGGCTGTGCCACCACCAGCTCCAAAGGGTCTGCTCATGCCTTTACCTACCCATACAGATTTTCTGGAAAATCTTCTAATCCAAGTAGGCTTTTTTTTGGGGCAGGACGTTGGTATTATTCTAAATATATTTTTAACTTATTAATAGAGGTTGAACATTTTAAAATTTTATCTTTCAGCTTACAGCTAGATATTTCCTAAGACATCCAGTTTGCTCCAGAAAAGCCTAGTGTTGAAACTAATTAGTAGTGTTGTCTGCATTCTATTCAACTTCATACTGTCAGAAACTGTAGCTTCTCCTTTTTAAAATACCATTTGCCATAAGTCAGCACTAATATGCTTTTCTTTCTCTTTTTTGAATACAGTATAACTTGATCTCATGTTACTGGAAAAGTATTTATGTTTCATAACCATTTGACTTCTACTGAACTTGATAATATTTGCCAAATCCCTTTTGCTGATATCTTGACTAGGATCTTGACAGCTGAATTTAATAACAACGTTGTCCTGTACTCTGCTTTCCTGTGATAGGGGTAACTATTATCTTTATGAGCTCGAATAGAAGGCAGCTCATCAGCAACCCATCAGATTTGCTGGTACTGAGGATGCAGAGTTTTACCATGCTCCATGGTGATATTCTGTCATAGATATACCAACTGGAGTGACAGTAGCTTTCATTTAAGAGTTTTGAAAGACTTTTACCTGAGAAGCTCTGAAGAGAAGGTGACTGCACAAATGCAGAGGGTTTGAGGGAAAAGGCTAGGCTGGGGCCAGGGGAGGATTTCAACACCTTCCATTTTTGGTATCACTCATGCAGCCCTTCGTGCCTGGGGTGACTATTTGGTTCACATAGCAGGAGAAGTAAAGTATGTAAGTTCCTCAAATGTAGCCAATGTACAGCTGAGACAAGGGAGGGTACAGAGCTTATGGAAAGGTTTGACAGAAGTGCTCCTGGGTGCATGTGTAAGGAAGGGAAACATTTTGCAGAGAATGAAGTCAGGAAGATTAAAAAAAAGGAAATTAAAACGGAGTTAGGAAGATCCACATTGCTGGGAGACTACAGCAGCCAGGAGGCCGGAACCAGCCCCAGCATCAGCATCCACCCTGTCAAGTAACACATGTTCCTCAGTGCCAATTTCAGACCAACCTTCTGTGTGACAGAGACCTACATGTTAGTGTCCCTAAGATGTCAGCAGCCTCACTGATCTATGTGGCACCCCTGGGAAAGTGAGTTTTGCCAGGCACCCCCAGCTGTAACCCCTGGCAGAGGCAAGTTGAAAATCATTTGGAGACCCAAAGTCCCATGTGAGCTCCTTAACCTGAGCTGTCTGCTCAGCTCTGGTGAGGCTTTAGCTCAAAACATGGTGGGGAGCTGAGAGGCAGCTCTGGCACAGACTGAGCTGTTGCATGGAGCCTGTCCTCAGCAAGAAAAGTCACTCTCTTTCCCATTTGGTTTCTCTCTGCCAAGAACTGGATGCCCAGAACTGGATTTAGGTGCTCACATGACAGAGTTGACCTGGCAGCTTGGTGGGATGTGAAAGCTCTGCTAATGCTACAGATATGCCAAAGTCATGCCACCAGCTCCTTTCCATAAACACACAAATACTTTACACTTCCATACCCTAAGGATTTGTAATTACTTCAGCTATTAATGAACGAAAACATAGAGGAGCCGGGTGGGTAACTCTGGTGAGTGACATTTGGGTAGCTCTGGTGAGTGACATTGTCCTCCACATCCCGTGGATGAACCAGAGGCAGGTGCAGGCAGAAAGCCCTCGGACAAAGCCCCGGTGATGTTCCTGCCGGCCCAGCAGGTGTCACCACAGCACCAGGGTCTCTCTGACCCGGCGCATGACGCAATGCCGGCAAGAGCCGGCTGGGCAGTGACGTCACACCGCGGCCGGTGACGTCACACCGCAGCCAGTGACGTCAGCAGGCAAATGCAAAGGGCGACTCCAGGGAGCAAAAGTTTGAAGGAGCAACTTCACTTTGTGCCCTTTGGCTCAACCACTGTCACGGTTACTCGCAGCAGCTTAGCAAGGCAGGGCTGGCTGGGGACAGTCAGGCACAGGGCACGTGCCCAGGAAAGGTTATCCACTTAATTGCCTCGGCAGAAAACTGGGGGCAAGGGGCATGTCCCTGGGTGGGATGGCAGGTCAGAGAGGTTAGGTACCAAAGCTCCAGCACAGTGATGTCACACAGAGTGTTTGTGGTCAGCGGCACAGCTGAAAGGTCTGGGTTCATGCCAGCTAGTGTCCTCCTCAGAGATAGGTATATACATCCAAAGGCTGATCTAAATCCTCCTCCACGGCCTGAATCTGGACTTGTGTTCAATTTCCTAGCAAGTTACGCTGCCAGAAATGGCACATGGCTCTCTCCAAACACATCAAACATGACACCTGCCCTTCTCCCTGACTGCAGGACCTGTGAAGGATTTGCTTATCTCAAACTCCACAATGTTTCAATATACATAATTTGTTTAAATGAGATTATCAGACTAACTCAGACTCGAACAGCTGGTTTCTTCCCTAATCAGTAGCGAAGAGAATCTTTGCATTTTGTACTTTTTCTTTCATGGAATTAAGGCTGGAAAATGGGGCAATGCCAAGTTCCTTTGAAAATGACTGCCAACACAAAGACTGCCACCATGGCACATGCACCCTGTGTGCACAAAATCAGATCTTTTCTGGGCCTCCAGTGTTCTTGGCTCTGCACCTTTCATCTCTCAACCACATGGAACCCTGAAATATATCTTTTTCTATCCTGTGCATGGACCATGCATCACCTAAATAATATTTTTGTTAATGCCTTGTATAGTCATTGGCCTCTCTACATTTTATCTGCCACAAGTTTCAGTGAGCTTAGTTCATGGTACTCGCCTCATTAATACTGAAGCATCTTGCAAGTTAAACCCTACATTTTATCTGCCACGAGTTTCAGTGAGCTTGAGGTGAGTTCATGGTACTCACCTCACTAATACTGAAGCATCTTGCAAGTTAAACTCTGGGATTCCAGATCAATCAGCTTCACTCTTAGCAGATGGATGCTTCTCTGAGTATTTTGATGTTTATTCAAGTGACACTGAGTTCACTCAGCCAACACTGTTCTTTCCTGAGCTATTAACAGAGACAATTCTTGTGTTGGTCATGGAACAGTGAAGCCATGGTCTTCTGGGCTGCTCCCCCTCATTAGAAACCTCCTGGGTGCAAACCCTCAACTCCTAAACTCACAGCATCACCTTTTCAAATGTTCCTGTCATGTCAGCTATTGTGATTACAATTACTTGAAACAGAGGCAAAACTAAGGAAAAGTGTGAATCAAAGAGGGGTTTTTTGATGAAAGTCTGAGAAGCCCCATTTTCTGCACAGGTGTTACTGGGAGTTTTCAAAACACTGTTTCAAAGTAAGTCATTCATTTGGGTTTGTTACACATCCCTAATATCAATCATTCCTCCATGGTGTCCTTCTCCTCTGAACATAGCAGGGATTCACCTTCTATGCACCTATTTTGTTTTCTTCACTTTAATGGAATCCAGGAAGCATCCAAAGACAGTCGGGAGCATTTTAGATCATCTGAGACCAGTCAGGAAATACCATCCTAGTATCACAGAATCAGTTAGGTTGGAAGGGACCACAGTGGTTCATCTGGTCCAACCTCCCTACTCCAGCAGGGCCACCCTAGAGCACATGGCTCAGGATTGTGTCCAGAAGGTTCTTGAATACCTCCAGTGAGGGAGAATCCACAACCTCTCAGGCCAAACTCTTCCAGTGCTCAGTGAGTCACACAATAAAGAAGTTCTTCCTCATATTCAGGTAGAACTTGCTGTGCATTAGTTTTAGCCTGTTAACTCTTCTTTTATTGGTTTCCACAAATGAGCAGAGGCTGATCCATCATATTGGCACTTCCCATTCATGTACTTGAATACATTAATGAGGTCCCCTCTCTTCTGGAGACTGAACAGACCCAATCTCTATATCCTTATTCATATCAACCTACCACACAGTTTTGGGGTATTGTTGTACTTTGGAAAGACTGCAGCATCTGGTCTATCCAGTACAAGGTCACCCTCTTCAAGGAAGAAAAATCACATCATCTCAGCCAAAGCATTTTGTTATTGGAGACACATGGGAAAAATTCTGGGAAAGAACATCAGCTTCCCTGAGAAGAACAATTGCTCCCTGCTGGGATGAAACACAAGGCTCCTGCATGTCTGCCTCGCTATGTGAATTTAGGAAGACTTCCCATAGCTTCTGAAATGCATCAAAGAGACTCTGAATGTAGTTCAAGAGATTATTATTGTGGGCTATGTCAGTTCAGTAGCTGATAGACAGTCAAATGAATAACTATAAGGAGATCCAGCTCCATGCCCTGCCTGCTTTCAGCCACACAGCTGCATGCAGGCAAACTGTCCTAATTTGACCAACACACTTGGGATCCCTGTGTCCTACATGCCCTGGAAAGCATGATCTGGCCATCTGACACATTTTAACTGCAGAAATAGGAGAAGGTTTCTATCACACCTAGGTGGTGTAGCAGGGTTCTAGCTGATACCTGAGGTGGCAGGACTCCAGCTGAGTTGTGGTGCGAAGACAGACATTGCTATGTTCTCTTTGGGCTTTGGGGTGAAGAAATGCAGATCAAGGGAGAATAAGGCATGGCTTACTTTCTGGGCAGAGGGAGGGTGTGCAGAGCAGGCTCTGACCAGCACTTTGCAGTGGTTACTGCTTTCCACAAGGGACCAGGATAGCCCCACCCAAACTGGGCTCAGTCACCATGTCCTCCCCTGCGGAACAGCTCAGGCTTCATGCTGTGAAAACACAAAAGACTAACAAGGCTTCTCAAAAGTTTTCTGGAGAAGTCTGGCTTTCCACTGCTAGCAGGAAAGTATGGGGACATGCATTTTGTAGATAATGCAATATTTGTGATGGTAACTAGGTAATCCTAAAATATTTGGGATGCTTGGCAATAACAGCTGTTTTACCTGGACGATGTTCCCATACTTGCCTTTAACCATCCCTGGCAGACATAGACCATGGAATCCCATCTATACAGACCAGACTGACATGTGATGAAGCACTAATACCCACAGCATAATGCTGTCCTCATTTTGTATGCGTAAGGGTTGACATTTCCCATATGGAAGTTCTGAATCACAGCTTTTCTTAGTGCGTAAGGGTTGACACTTCCCATGTGGAAGTTCTGAATCACAGCTTTTCTTAGCCTTCATTTCTAGGAAGCAAATATACAAAGTTCCAGGTCTGAAACTGGCCTTTTACTCATCATGCTTGTGCTGGCTGGCTGGCTCTCAGGGCTCTAATTTGCCTGTAAAGACAGAAGCTCTATATTCCAATGTGAGGACAGCTGTCTATTTAGCAAAGCTACTGCGGTGATGAGGTACTGTCTCCTGTGTATGGAGTGTTGACACAGGTGCAATCCTGGCACCCCAACAGGATCCTCAGCTCCCAGATGGGATCTTCAGCCTCCTCCTGAAAGACAGAGACCTGCCCTTGGGCTTGCTGTGCAAGGAATTCAGCATTTTGGAACAAAATCCCATTATTTATTCCCCCAAGAAAACCCCAAATGTGGTGATCTGGACGCTCCACTAAGGCCACATGTTAAAGCTGTTGGAGAAGACTAAGGATGTGTTTCCAGAAAAGATCAGGCTGGAAAAGAGCTTTCTTTGTAAGTGATTTTGTATTCAACTAAGCCCTGTGGAACAAATAGATTCCTTCCTGAATGTCTTCTCAGTATTCCTGAGTATTATGACAGCAGATCAATTAGCCTGTGGGGTGCCTGAAACTGGTAAGAAACACTTTTCATGTCTAAAGGATATGTTACTTCAATGTACAGAGAGATGCAATGAGGTAGTTTAAAGGGAAAGCATTTTACATTACTCATTTACAACATCAAAAATACAGAATTCTTCTGATAAAAGTCTACCCTTACATAACTCCTATGCAATGCAAATATATTTACTTCCTCACAGACAGGACAATGAACAAAGGAGTATACAGCAGAGAAAATTTTCAAAGATTAAGAGCAATAAATACCAGGACAGGAAGATAGCACACCAACACAGTTCAGAGAGCTCGTCTAGAGAAACCTTGTAATGTATTGGCAAATTAGAATCATTGTTTTCAGTGTCAGAAACTTTCAGAGACTGAGGAATTCCTGTCTGTACCTTATATTTAGGAGCACTTACTATAATGCTATTAGACTAGAGGCCTTGTTGGAAGTGTGAGCTCCTTTACATTTTTATTTCTGACCTCTTTCATTTCCTCTGTCAAGTCCCAACACCACAAGATGATGCAATATTGCATCACCGCCTAATACTGAGACCTCTGTCAGCAGCCACAAAAACTTGTCTGTTTTGCCACCCCTTAAGGATAACCAGTGATCTTAAAGATCTGTTTACACACATTCTGCTAGCACAAGGAGTACATCTCTCTCTGACAAACTCATACACGTATGAACAGACAAAAACAGGCATTCAAGCCAACAAGAGGTCCTACATCAAGCCAGGGAGGTAGTAGAAGCCCCAACCCTGGCAATGTTCAAAGCCAGGTTGGATGAAGCCTTGAGCATCCTGGTCTAGTGGGGAGGTGTCCCTGCCCATGGCTGGGCGAGGTGGGACTAGGTGATCTATAAGGTCCATTCCAACTCCTAAAATTCTATGATTCTATGATTATGTGAGTTTTCCATCTCAACTGATGTGTGTACGCATGTGGTACAGAGGAAACAGCTTGCACTCCCACCCCTGTGCTTTAAATACCTATTGTGAAGTATAACAGCCTAAATCAGTAAAATGGGAGACAAAGCCTTCAGCAGATGTACCTCAGAAGCTTCCTGAACACCTGCTGTTTCCTGTTTGTGAAGCTGAAGGTGTTCAAAGTGAGGGATTTTGTGCAGAAGCTCAATCACCAGGAGCCTGGTCTATCACGAGACAAGGAAATAGTGGGTATTTCTTGAAGAAGAGAAAGACATAGGCAAGACTCCTCTTTTCCTTGTTAGAGATTTCCTGACTGTTCTGCCTACAGAGGTTCACAAAGATCATTTCTGGATCAGGCCATAAGGCTACTTTAATGCCCAGCAGGTCTTTAAAGATTCCCCTGGACCCAGTTTCTCTCTGGGAACCCAAGCTCATGTAGGAGACATTCCACAGAGGACTTAACTGCCTGCTGGCATCCCTACAGAGGGATGCAGCAAGAGCCCACTCTTAATTTGCCCTTCTACTGGATCCCTCCTGCTCTCCCAGAGCATTCTACTGCTTCCCTAAGCAATGACCCATGAATGGAGAATGGATCTGTAGGCATCGCTTAACTATCAATTATATCCATTACACAAGCAGCTACCATACCTAGAACGTGATGGAAAAGCCAAACTAAAATGCAGCTCACTCCTCTGCTTCTTGGCAAATTATAGCAAGAAGAAAAACTTATTTTTGATCCCAAAGTTACCATATGATTGTGCATATGGACTGATCAACGGCTATGATGCTAATACAACCGATCACATATTTACATGATCAGTTTTCACAGCAGAGCTGCAAAATAAAGGGATTCTGTCAATTTATTTTAAATCCTCCCCAAATGCATCATAAAGTCTTTACAGCCCAGTTAGAAAATTCCAGCTTATAAATTCTCCAAGAAAGGAGAAAGCTACCCACCATTCCGTCAGGATGCACAATGTGTCCCACAATGGGTTTTTTCCATTTTTTTCTACATAGAGAAGCAATTATGAAACTGAATGCAACTATTGCTAGGATTAGGCAAGCAGCCTTGTCTTTGTTGTTACAAGACCTACAAAGGTTCTGCATTGAATTTTTTTTTATCTGCTGGCAATAAAAAAATAAAAAACAACCCAAACTATTAGATACTATTTCCTAAATTGCAATGAACCCACTTTGTCAATGGGAGCAAAACATTTACATCTAGTCCCGACATATGTCAGTATATAAAGTCGTTGCTGAGCATTTAATGTGGCTGTTACTCTTTATTGCAGTTCTCCAAGAAACAACATAAAACCTGATGTTTGACCCTGCAGAAGACACGAAAGACACCATCTTACATTTTTGCAACCACCAAAACTCCCATTTAAGATCATGACAGCAATTCCTTGTCATATTTTTATTACAGCTGGAAGATAAAGGAAATAATTGCATTTTGACTGCGCCCCACAAGATTATATTAGCAAAATGATTACTTCTTTGCATGACTAATTTTGATTAAATCAGCCTCATTTAAATACCAAATTGTGCTCTTCACCTTCCTTCATTAAGCTATGGTAATCCTGGCTGGTTTAAAGTTCCATTTTTCATATGGTAAAATATGCATTTCGATTTATTGTACAGCCTGTTCTTGACTAAAAAAAAAAAAACAACAAACCAACAGAAAATTTAGGGAAGAGGGTCTAAGTCATATTTGGAAATTAACAGAAATAAAATTTGTTAAAATATGTTAAAATGTGTAATATACAACCTATAAGGAGACTGTCCTCGCCAACAGGAAGGTTTCTATTACTTGCTTTGCCACGAAAGGCAATAAACAAATTTGTGCTGTGTATAGATGAGCTGAAGATTAACTGCAAAAAGTTTAGCATTTGATTAACTTACTAAATCCTGAAAAGATTTTCAGTTTACTGAAGTTTTTCTCAAATATAATAGGTAAAATAATTTATTCTTTTGTTGCAAATAACATTATGTTGACTGATAGCTATTTAAAAGATATGTTATATAATTCTGGCTGAAGTCAACATGAAACATGTTATTTGCTCTGGCTGTAAATTATTCCCTCTATAATTGTCTTTTGACAAATGACAATCTTTTTCATTCAACTGCGCAAATCTCCAATATGTCTGTGCATCCCCAAATAAAGTCCAAGGATTTTAACAGGATTAGTTGCCAAACTGGCTACACTTGTGTTCCCAGAGTGATCCATCTGGGGATCCAGCCAGCAACAACAAAAAAAGACTTCCTATTTTGATAAGGGTTTTAAATGCCTTTCAAAGTATTCAGTAATACACATGCTGTGCAAAGCTGAACTTCTCTGACAGATATTGCCCATTGTATCAGGCAAAACCAAGCACAAAATGAGTCTGCACCATGTTTCCCCTGTGCTGTACGTAAATCACGTGATGGTTGTGAAAGATCTTTGCTTTGCTTTCATCTCTGCAAAAAGGGGAACTTGAGGCCAGAATAGAGTTATAATTCCTTATAGCCACAGTTCAGTGCAATGTTTATACATTTTGAAACTCCCTGTTTATACAATAGTTTCTCAAACAAATGATTTTTTTAAGTCAAAAGAATCATTCCATGCTATCCCAACAGTTATCCAATGTTTTGTAATAGCATCTGTATGTGTAACAAACTAGTTCACAGAATCACAGAATCAATCAGGTTGGAAAAGATCTCTGAGATCAAGTCCAACCTATGACCTAACACCACCATGTCAACTAGACCATGGCACTATGTGCCACATCCAGTCTCTCCTTAAACACCTCCAGGGATGGTGACTCCACCACCTCCCTGAGCAGTCCATTCCAGTGTCAAATCAGCCTTTCTGTGAATAAATTCTTCCTAATGCCTAACCTAAACCTTCCCTGGCGCAGCTTGGGACTATGTCCTCTCGTGCTGTCACTAGTTGCCTGGGAGAAGAGACTGACCCCACCTGGCTGCAACCTCCTTTCAGGTAGTTGTAGAGAGTGGTAAGATCACTCCTGAGCCTTCTCTTCTCCAGGCTAAATAACCCATTCCCTCAGCCTCTCCTCATAGGACTTGTGTTCCAGACCCTTCACCAGCTTTGTTGCCCTTCTCTGGACATGCTCCAGCCCCTCAAAGTCCTTCTTGAAGTGAGGGGCCCAGAACTGGACACAGTACCTGAGGTGTGGCCTCACCAGTGCCCAGTACAGGACACTAGTCATGCTGGCCACACTATTTCTGATACAATATTCTGATACAGGATGCCATTGGCCTTCTTGGCCCCTGGGCACACTGCTGGCTCATGTTCAGCTGCTGTTGACCAGCACCCCCAGGTCCTTCTTTGCTGGGCCACTTTCCAACCATTCTGCTCCAAGCCTGTAGCACTGCATGGGGTTATTGTGGCCAAAGTGCAGGACCCAGCACTTGGTCTCGTTGAACCTCACCAGTTATTTCCTTCTTATATTTTCTTTCTATGGAAGTTAATATAACATGTACCTAGAAAAATCATATTCATTTTTATAGTCTGTGTGGCAACCTAACATGTACCTAGAAAAATCATACTCATTTTTATAGTCTGTGTGGCAACCTATGGTCTTCTAAAGTGCTCCCTGAAGATGTAACCTTATGACAGCATGGCAAGTGTGCACACTCAGTGCTGTACAGGGTTCACCTGCGAAGCTCATTAGAAGATCTGGGTCAAAAAAGGTCCCAACATAATCATGGAAAGAGTTTTGTTGTTCACTCCAAAAAAGAGCTGCGGAGACAGAAACAATTCAGCTCCATTCAGAGCCAAACAGACAGCAGCCAGGGTGGGGAGAGGGTGGTAAGGGGGAGTTGTTTGTTTGTTTGAATTGGATGTGAATGGTTATGCGTGAGCTGCCTTTGGAGTCCTGGCACCGTAGGGCTGATGAGTTAATCCTCCTGCTGTGGGCAGCCTTGGCAAGGCCTTCGCTGCAATACTACTATGTCCAGTTTTGTGTAGTGCCTTCCAAAAACAATGTGGCCCATTTGGCAAGAAGCTGGAGGCGAGCTACAGGAATCACAGGAGGTCTAAGGAACATGACCTAAAAAGAGAGAGCCGGGGCAGCCCATTCTGGAGATGGGAAAAGAGAAGAAAAAGCAGTAACACAGCAGCTTAAAACAAAAAGTAGCTGGAGGGGAAAAAAAAGAGGAATAAGGCAAGTATCACGACCTCACAAAGTTCAACAAAATGAAGTGCAAGGTCCTACATCAGGATCATGGTAATCCCAGGCACACCTGCAGGTTGGGTGGGGAAGCAATTGAGAGCAGCACTGAGGAGAAAGACTTGGGCGTGATGGGTGATGGAAAACTCACCATGAGCTGCAGTGTGAGCTCACAGCCCAGAAAGCAAATCAAATCCTGGGCTGCATCCAAAGGAGTGTGAGCAGCAGGTCAAAGGAGGTGATTCTCCCCCTCTGCTCTGCTCTGGTGGGACCCACCTGGAATACTGCACACAGTTGTGGTGTCCTCAACATAAGAAGGACATGGAACTGTTGGAGCAAGTCCAGAGAAGGCCACAAAGTCCTGGAGCATCTCCCCTATGAGGACAGGCTGAGGGAGTTGGGGCTGTTCAGCCTGGAGAGGAGAAGGTTGTGTGGAGCCCATTCAGAACCTTCCAGGAGCTGAATGGGCTCCAGGGAATCTGCAGAGGGACTCAGTTAGGAGCTGCAGTGATAGGACAAGGGGCAATGGGTACAAATTGAAAGAGGGGAAGTCTAGGTTAGCTATTATGAAAAAGTTTTTCCCTGTGAGGGTGGTGAGACACTGTCCCAGGTTGCCCAGGGAGGCTGTGGCTGCCCCAACCCTGGCAGTGTTCACAGCCAGGTTGGATGAGCCTTGAGCAACCTGCTCTGGTGGGAGGTGTCCCTGCCCAGGGCAGGGGGTTGAGACTAGATGATATATATGTATAAGGTCCATTTCAACCCCTAAA
>NW_008685424.1:0-1271 GCF_000695815.1 Acanthisitta chloris
AGTCTGTGTGAGAAGGAGCACAGGTGGCACCACGGGGGTGCACAGGTATGTGAGGACCTCCAGCAGCACCCACTCCCCAGCCCTACCTTGCTGTGGTCCAGAGCCTCCGGGCACAGAGTGATTTCGGTGAAGTCTTTCATGGCGGCAGGAGGTTCCCAACGCAGCCTGGCTTAAAAACCTCCCCAGTGTGCTCTGCCCCCCAGCACAGCTCCCTGCCCCACCTTCCACTCCTGCCCAGCTGTCCCCATCAGCCCTGGGGCTGTGTGAGGACCTCAGCTCCACGTTCTGGGCTGGTGGCAGTGCCAGCTGTGCCTACATGTGCCACCCCAGCCCCGCAGCCTGTGGAGCCCCAAGGGCCATCCCTGCCCTGCTGGGAGTGTGGGGAGCCCTGGGAGGCAGCAGCCCCAGTCCCCTCTGCAGGCCCCTTCCCCCTCGCCCTGTTAATCCAGCTCAGCTGAGGATGCCGAGGTCAGGCTCTGGCACAGAGAATCAGCGTCTTAAAGGGGAATGAGTGCTTGCACCCTCCCAGCTGGGAGCCCACCCCGACTGGGACCCTGCTCTTGGCTGCACAGGGGCACCCTTGGTTTGCCAGCTGCCTCCTGGCTCCCAGAGCTCAGGGCAGCACTGAGGGGGCTGTGCTGGGGACCCCAGGCTGAGTGTGTCCCTCCTTCCCTCACTGGGTGTCTGAGCACCTGCATTCCCACTGCCCTTTAATGCCTTGGTGCCCTTCTCCATAACCCTAAGCAGGGGAGAAAGGGACCATTGTTCAGGGGCTTTGGAGGAAGAGCATGGGCTCTGGGGAACTCTGTGGGACGGGCAAGGTTCCCCTTGCCTCCTATGGGTGGCTGGAGGAGAGGGACTGCCACCTGCACCCACATCTCCCTTGCTGCAGGCAAACCCTGGGGAGTGGGTGTTCCTCTGGTTCCATAGCTTCTCCTGGTCCTCCAGAGCCAGACTGCTCCAGCACGAGTGGCAGCTTCCCACCCAGTTCCAGACCACAGCCCTCTGCCCTCCCAGAGATGAGCACACAGCACCCTGTTCAAGCTCAAATTTATTCCTGCACGAGTCTCCCTTGTATGAGACACTTCCCACCCATCTTGCTTACACAGTAAACAAGCCACCTGCCAAGCAGCAACGCTGCCCCAGTCCAGTTCCTGCTGCAGGCAGCCCCTGAGCCCAGCCTGCCCTCCCTGAGCCCTGCTGGGATGCCCCAGGCTGGGCAGGATGCTCGTGGTGCCAGTGCTCAGCCCGTGCCCGCAGGGCAGCGAGGG
>NW_008685424.1:1342-2465 GCF_000695815.1 Acanthisitta chloris
GGGCTGGGATGGTGCTGGGTCGGGCCCATCTCTCCTCCCACTATGCCTCAGGCAAGGCAGAATGGGGAGGAGAATAAATTAGAGAAAAGGCTAAAAAGGCCACTGGCATTTGCTAGCTGGAGGACAGAGCAGCAGGGAGGGTCCCCGGGCACCCAGGGGGGCTCCTGATCACAGGGAGAAAAAAGCCCCAATTGCAGATGGTCCCGGAAAGCCACTGTCCTCCCCTCCCTCTCCTCCACAGGACAGATGTTCCTGTGCAACCCCAATGGCCCTTCATGCCCCTAAATGGGTTAAGGCACCGTCGTATGAGGAGGCAGGTAAAAACCTACCCGAAGCATCCCCCAACACAAGTCCCTGGAGAGGCAGGAATTGTTGGGGTGCTCCAGGTGAAGCGAAGTCCACTATAAATAACATATAAATTCCACAAAATTTCCTCCCTCCTGTCCATGAGTCTGGGCCTGAGCTCAGGCTGCTTTGAGGAGTGTGTGTGGGGCAGCTGCTGGGGATGTGCTGCCTGAGATGGGACGGAGGCAACTGGAGGGCTGCAGTCCTTTGCCAGGAGGTTTGGAGTGCTGGGAGGAGGTTGGGAGCAGTTCGTGAATCCTCTGGGATGGCCAAGCAGATGAGAGGAGTGCCAAGAGGCCAGGAGGGATGTGTGAAGCTCTCCTGGGTCCCCAGCTCTGGGTCCTGCTCCAGGGGAGCAGAGGTCCTGGCTGAGCCAATGGGGCAGGTAGCCCCATTCCTGTCGAGTCCCTTGCTCTGGGTTTTTATTACACACCAAAAAAAAAAAGGAAAAGGAAACTAAAACCCCAGTGTAAAAACCAAACACCAGCAACCAGAAGGCGCCTGAGCTGCCTGAGCCCTGTCCTGCCTCAGGTCAGAGCTGGGATGTCCTTGCTTGGGGGCTGCTCCTGGCTGCCCTCAGCCTCCTGCTGGAGCCACCTCGGGGTCTCTCCTCTTCATCTCCCCCTTGCCCTGGGGGGCCAAAGGTCCCAATGCTGTCGGAGCCAGCTCTGAGGGGTGGCACAGCAGGTCCCCAGGGCTGGCTACATGCGGGAGGACGGACTGGCCAGCTCGTAGAAGAGCAGGTAGGCATCGCTGCTGCGGACGTGGCTGGGGGGGA
>NW_008685424.1:2484-4051 GCF_000695815.1 Acanthisitta chloris
AGAAGGGAGAGGTGTGAGCCGTGGGGATGAGGCACTGGGATGCCCTGAGCAGGCTCCCTGCTCACCCTGCCCCTGTCCCACACGCAGCCTCACCGGGAGTCGTTGAAGCTGTGCCACTCGCTGGACACAGGGCTCTTGCAGTAGGCTGTGTAGTGTCCCCCCATGGTGGTGCCCGAGTGGTTGGAGACAGCGTAGAGGTTGTAAACGGCGTGGTCTGTGGGGAGCAAGGGGTGCTGCTCAGCCCTGCTGCCCCCCAGCATGCCAGCACAGAGCTGGCACCAGGAGGGACCAGCACTCTGGGTGGCTGTGGCTCCCACCCCCCAACCCTCTGCCCCCAACCACAGCCCGTGGAGGAGGAACCCAGGAGTCTCCAAGGCTGTGCTGGAGACATGCATGAACTGGGACTCACTGCAGGTCTGTGAGGCAAATTCCCGGAGGTCCAGGTCCTTCAGCTGGAAGTTGACGAAGGTGGTGAGTTTGCTGCTTCGTATTCTGGCCTCTGAGAAACGCTTCAGGTCTGGGGGGGCACGTTAAGGAGCCTTGAGAACCCACCTTCCCCCCCCTCAACACTCCCTGCCCCATTGCTCTGCCTGAAGGATACGAAGCACCAGGATCTTGGGAAACTTCTGGATGCTGAATTTCTTCGTGCACCTCGTCCTGGATTTGCAGCGACAACATGTCTGTGGGAGACAAACAGCACAAGCAGGAGGGTGAGGGCAGATGCCAGACACACTGGGCATCAAGCCCACAGTCCTGGCAGCACAGGCACGGAGGGAAAGCAGCCCAGCCTGCCCCCAGGCAAGTCCCCCTGCCCCGTACTGGTTTCTCGTCTCCATCCAGCACGTCCTCTTTGGTGAAGAGCCGGAGGCAGTCCATGAGCGTCACCTCCCCGTAGCCTTTCTGTGGGAACAGAGTGGGGGTCAGGGACAGGGAGTGTGGAGCAGGGGGCTGGGGGTGATTGGGGATCCCTCACCTTGGGGATGGGCAGGGTCCCAGAAGGGAGGGGGCGGGGTGGAGCGGTAGCCACACTCGCTGCAGGTCAGCGAACTCTTCAGCTGCCCAACGAAGAGGTCTGGTGGGATGGGACAGAGCAGGGTGAGACCCTCAATTCCCAGCCCAAATCCTAGCCCAGCCATGCCCTTCTCTTCTCCTGCCCTGGCCCTGCTCACCACTGATTCTGCTGTCCTCCCTCTCCTGGTACCTCCTCCACATCTGCCGGCTCTTCTCGTCGTCACTGCGAGGGATGGGGAGACAGAGAGAGACTGAGTGTGACCTGGGGGATGCCATGCCCTGCCACCCGACCCAGAGGGACCTGAGTGGTCACTGTTGTAGGCAGTGAGCTCTTCTGTGTGTCTTTCCCAGCACCTCAGCCCCAGCCAGCACTTACGGGAGGTGATCCAGGGTGTCTGTGCTGGGCCGGGGCCGCACCAGCACACGGTTCACCTCGCTGTGCAGCCCATCCAGGAGGAACCGCAGGAACTCCTGTGCATCCTGCTGGCTGCAACACACAGGGCATGGCCAGTGAGTGGTGGCAAGGGCTCAGCTCCGCCCCGACCCCTGCACCCAC
>NW_008685424.1:4478-4735 GCF_000695815.1 Acanthisitta chloris
GGCACACACAGCACAGTGCCTGCCCCAGCAAGGCTGGGGAGAAGCACTGACCTCTGGGTGTTGGGTGCCCCAGGGGAGTGAGGCTGTGCCCCAGGGGAGCCCTGCAGGGTGCAGAGCCAGAGGCAGTGACAGGTACCTGACATGAGCGCCGTGCGCATGCGGCTGTTGTTGTTGAGGTCCCGCAGGTACTGGTTCTGCAGGCAGTAATCTCGCAGCTCCTTGGTGTTGCTCAGGCACTGCAGGATGGAGTTCATGAA
>NW_008685425.1:0-1192 GCF_000695815.1 Acanthisitta chloris
GTAAGATCCAAGGATGTGGCAGAATCCCAATATGAGCCAGGTTTGCTCACACATTTGAGCACCCTCCTGGGTAAGGCGGAATAAACTACTGATGGCTGACTCAGTGATGTACATACTGTCCGAGAGTTCAGTTTGTCTCAGCAGGTTCTGTGTCACATAAGATAATAAACATATTTTACTTCCAATTAAAGGCATTTGTGTTAGATCAATGAACTTGGAGGTCTTTTCCAACCTTAATGATTCTATGAGTCTATATTAAAGGTAAGATGGAGTAGAAAGTCTAATTCATTTAATCATCTTGTTTCTCATCCAGAGAAAAAAAAACTTGGATGAGTTAGACTGACAACGCTGTAGCACATTTATCACTGCATTTGAATAGATGCAACCGAGAATAGTGATATTTAAAAATAAATATTAACAGAGTACAGCAGTGGGTACATGTATGAGAACATTCAGTAAAGAACTCTTCAGCTATTTAGTAAATTATTATTGGGTTTGGCCTGGGATTGAACTGGAATTTTCAGAAGGCAACTAATTTATCTTAGTGTGGAAGCTGTATCACATGCTGATACTAGATTTCCACCTTATTAAAAAAGAGTATTGCTATACCCTTTCTGTTCACCATTATTCTCAATCTACACAGGAAATGTAACTGACCAATACAGGGAATTCTCATAAAGAAATATAGTTCATTTCTCCCATGTATGAAATTGATTATATATTTTATCTCTGTAAATAATTATCTTGCTTTTGCATTCATGCCATTGCAGCTTCATAGAGAAGCACAGCTGTCAGAGGAATATGAAGTTTATTTCAGTTTACTCTCTCTGAAAGGATATAGAATCATTAGAGGAAGAATTATTTATATTTGCTACGGGAAGAAGGTAAGCATTTTTGTATTTAATCTGACTTTGAAAGAAGCTCAAGGAAGTATCCCACATTTTACACTGTTATTTATACAAAATTCAATTACCTTCCCTTTAAGAGGCTCTATTCTTCCACCTTTAACATTAGAAAAATATTTCATAAAAGATAGAGCATAACAGTTCACAATCTGATAGGAACCTATCCTGAATAAAATCCCGATTCACTGATTAGAAAGGAAAGCTCCTTACAATTTAAGCTGAAAGTTATGACCTCTCACACAGACATTTAGTCATCTTCTGAGCAGCGAAAGAGGACATCAGGAAAA
>NW_008685426.1:0-1374 GCF_000695815.1 Acanthisitta chloris
AAAAAAAAAACAACCCCCCCCAAAAAACCCCCCCCAAAACACCAAAAAGGCTGAAACAGCAGTGTCTGAAATCTACACACTATGACATGGAGCCAGTTAGTAATGTGACATGCAAACAGACAGAGCTAATCTAAAAAGACTGTTATTAAATTATACTTCATCCCTTGGTAGTGGGAACAGGTACACCTGAAGTCCCTATTGTGGTGAATTAACTTTCATTTAATAAAACCTTCATTATTTCCCAACTTTTTATGAAAAGAAAACTAAATAGATTGCTTCTGGGCACACCATGGAATGTAATCGCTCTTCCCTGGAAGTGACAATGCCCCCAACATGATTAACATTTTCAGGTTTGTTAAACAAATCACATAGCAAAAACTGAGGTTATTCTCTTGCTATTCCAGAATCACTGATGGCACTAGTAGTGCAGGGCTATTTCTGAAAATACTGTCTTTAAGCAACTGGAATGGGTAATAAACATGCTGATTATCAGCTAGAAAGGAATGACTGTCTTTTATGCCTGAAGATAGGTGGAAACATCATCAGCCTAAGTAGATTATGACAGAGAATTAGGTCAATTTACAGTGAAAGTGTTATAAAACTCCTTTGTGATCTCTGCTATCAGAACCTACCATAAATAATTTTGCTGTTTCAGTAAGTTTCTGGCTTTTCTTCCACTTGATCTTCTTCAGGGTTTCATTCATTTTATTCCTTTCCTTAATCAAAATAAACATGATTTAATAATTTTCTCCATATTAAAAATTGCTATGTATTTATACACAGAAATAAACATACAAAGAAAGGGAATAGAGAGAAAGTATTGCAGATTTTTCCTTTCAATACTAGAATTTAGTCACTGGGGGTGAAATATAAGGATGATTAAGTTATTCAAAGCAGTACAGCACAAATAAGTGCAACAATGCAGAGAATGCTGATAAATTACAATTCTAAGAGCAGGATTCTAGAAATGTGCAAGATGTATCCCAAGCTTGATATTTAAAAAAAATAACACAGCTAATTTTGTTCTTTTTTTAAAAAAAAATGAATTTTTTTTTTTTGTTACAGGAAATGAGTAAACTTGTCATGGAGTCAAGGTTTATAACATTTCAAATAAACAAAACCTGTAATCATGTATGACATGATTAATCATTAATGCATGAAAGTCCAAGTGGTCTGATACTTGCCACCCAGCTCCTGAAGCAACTTAACCCTGATTAGTTACACACTGCAGAATGACATGCACATATAGCAAGATAAAACAGCCAAATGTAAACATTCTGGTCATCTTCTGGAGTTGACAAACACTGCTAATTAGACCAAATGATGAGGACTCTTTGTAAGAAACACTGGACAACATTCTGAGAGATTAGAAAG
>NW_008685426.1:1391-29680 GCF_000695815.1 Acanthisitta chloris
TGCTGGTGGTTGGGTCTCATGCTAGGGAAAAGAACAGCTTTCAACATCTACATGAAGACAGTTCCTCCAAGAATATTGCAACTATCACAAATGCTGTGACAGAAGTTATCAATCCACTTAAATAAAACTTATGCCCATTAGGCTGAAACAAAAGAACCAAGAACTCTTGAGCTGCATTCATTTGATGACTCAGTGATTTCCAAATTGCCATCCATTGTGCTTTTTCAGTGATGAAATCCATGCTTACATCTGTGAATATATAAAAATTGCATAACATAGTGCAATAGAACATAATGTGTAGACATCATGGGATATTTTCTGAAAATAAGCAGTTTCTTACTCAGATGCACTATTCAGGACAAAGCCCCCTGGTGCCTGAAACAGGGCAGTTCTATATAAGATGTTGGCATAAGCAGGATCGTCTGGAAGGGGGCTGGAGTTCACAGCCCAAATGAAATTCTGTTTTCTGTAAAGTCTGAATTTAAAACAGCAGTGGAGGTTCTGATTTGATGTATTCTAGTAGACTCTACAGAGCCATCACAGTTTCTGTTTTCATTTCTATGAGCTGACTTTCTGATCTGGTTTGACTTTCTAGCTCCTCTGCTTTCAACAAAGAGGTTTAGTCCAGGGATCTACTAGAACATTCCCTTCCAGACTAGATTTTCCTATGGCTGTCTACATCAGATGCACTATTCAGGACAAATCATACAAATTTGAGTGCCAGAAATTAAGCATCAAAGTGCATCTTTAGGACCAGAATGAAGATAAAGATACTCTTAAGAGAGAAAATGTTTGCCAGATATAGATGGAAATATTGAAAATCTTAGTTCTTGACTAGGTCAGTCCTAAGGTGTTATGAAAGCTATAAAAGCATTTTCAGTCCATATGTATACGCAAGTATGTTGAGTGTGGTTATTTCATTGGAAAATATTATTTTACAATTTTCCATCTGCTTTATTGGTCATATTTAAATGAGTATATTCAGGGAAAAAATTTAGGTATTAGTTAATTAAATGCATCCCAAATTTATTATGTGATGGATAAATTTGCAATTTAATGCTGTACCTAGATTTTTTCTTGTAGGGGTAGCAACTTGTAAGTTAGTGGTTGCTTTTCAAAGTGGCTTCAGAAGTAAAGCAGGCAACCACAGATCCAATGCAAGATATTTTGGCTCAAATTGAAATCAAGTCTTTTGCTATTTTGTGTGACAGAAAATAGCATTAGACCTTGCTTGCCTTGTTTAGTTGAGATGAATTTCATATATTATCAGTCATTAACTTCATGCAAACTCCTTGAAGAGTCATGAAGCATTCGCTTGGGTGATGTGCTGGTTTGGGCTGAAGTGGGGTAGACTTTTTTCACAGTGGCTAGTATGGGATTATGTTTAGGATTTGTGATTTGTACTGGAAACAGGGTTGATAATGCAGAGATGTTTTTGTTATTGCTGAACAGAGCTTACATAGAGCCAAGGCCATTTCTACTTCCCATACTGCTAAGCTAGCAAGAAACTTGGGGGTGCAAGTGAGCTTGGGAGGGGACACAGTTGGGAGAGGTGATCCAAAGGGATATTCCATACTATATGACATCATACTCAGTATATAAAGTGGGCAGAAGAAGGAGGAAGGGGGGACATCTGGAGTGATGGCGTTTGTCTTCCCAAGGAACTGTTACGAGTGATGGGGCCCTGCTCTCCTGGAGATGGCTAAACACCTCCAGCTCATGGGAAGCAGTGAATTAATTCCTTGTTTTGCTTTGCTTGTGTGTGTGGCTTTTGCTTTCTCTATTAAACTGTCTTTACCTCAACCCGTGAGTTTTTCTAGATTTTACTCTTCTGATTCTCTCCCCCATCCTGCTGGTGGGGAAGTGAGCAAGCGGCTCCGAGGTGTTCAGCGGCTGGCTGGGGTTAAACCACGACAGGTGACAGTGTTTACAGAACCTCATCCCCCGCTGAGGCGCTTTCTGGAGAGGTCACCCTTCATGGATTAGGAGTTGTTTGTTTTCATGCATAAAACATATTAAACATTCCTCAGAACACATCTGCAAAGCATTCTGAAGACTTACTCAGTTTTGGAGTTAGAAATTTTGAAAAATTTTTGGTAGGCATAATCTAACTATATATGGAGTTACCCTAAACACATTTCATTTTATTTGAAAAATTCTTGTCATCAACTATTGGGAAATACAGAAGCAAGAACTGATGGCAGCAAAACACATGTGTCTGTACAACTAGAAGGTTGGGGAAATACATACATCAGACACGTTTTGGTTATGTAATGTAATCGATTCCTTTTACAGCTGATTACATCCCACTTGATTTTGATTAAGTAGGCAAATGGAAGCATCTCTGTCAAAGGTGAATCATCATTAGACTGGTGATGACATTATGTCAGTTTAGAACATTCATTTGCATCACTGTCCAACAGCTGTTCATAGGATGTTTTGTAACTAGATGGAGAGTGGACAAAATATCCTGGAGCTGGCCATATTCTGAGAAAATGTCTGCACAATGCTTATTCTCACTGTTCCAATTTGTTCTTACTCTTTCTAGGTTTTGTATGTCAAATTCATAGGAATATATGCTATCTTTGATTACAGCCATTGCTGTGAATATCCTGTAAATATTAGGATGACAGTATCAATCCAAGTGACGTACAAAATCTAAGTAACATCAATATTCCCAAAACAAAGCTTAGAGTACTCTATCTACTTCTTCCAGGATAAATGCAATTTGCTTCTGTCCTTCCTCTTGCCATTTGTTTCTCCTTTACTGTATATATAGATATATGCATTGGAAAGTGGAGGAATTATGGGTCCATGTATTTATCAACAGTGTTTACCCTTCCTATTTCACCTGCACCAGAGAAAGAGGGCAATGTAACTTAAAATTCTTTCCATAATTCAAATTGCTGTTCACAATGCAAATGTAGATAAAAAGTCGAGTAATAAAAAGACAGAGGGCAGCAGAATAGAACTGTCTATGCTTTCTCACTTCAGCATCAAGATTTTTCCTTTTTGTGGCAGAAAGGTCACAGGGTAGATATGAACAAGTTTACACAGGCTGTAAATCTCAAGTTTTAGGAGGAATAATATTAATAATAAAAAAAAATCTAAGAATATAGAACATAAAAAGAGAGAACAGTTCAAGCTGCCAGTCAAATTTTGTCTCTGCAACAATGAGAGTAATGTTTTAAGGAGACTCTATATGGAGAAAATTATGACTGCTATCTGCCATGCAGTCCTATCTCCAGGTTACCTTTATGACAACCTGCATAAGCAGTCTGCCAGAGGCAGAGATGGACAGAAAAGTGAATGCTCTGCTGGCTGGCTGCCATTCTCTGTATGGTGACTGATAATAATACTTAATCAAATTCCTATCTGTGGTCTTTATCTTGCACCAGTGTATGCAGTCATTTACTTGTTATTTGGATCACGTCTCCCTGTTGCTAGTAACAATCTGAAAATGATAACATTTGCTGCTATTTTTATTTCTTTTCCAGGGAAAGATAGGTTTCTACCTCCTTATCCACCCCTCTCACTTCCCCAGCACACATATATTGGATTATTGGCCTTCAGCTGAACTCTATAACACTGAACAATCTCCAGTCCTTTCCTTGCAGATTAACATTTTAACAGAAATGCTTCCTGTTTATGAAAATGGTGAATTCATATACACAGCTGAGCTAGGCTGCATAAAGGGTTGAATGTTTATGAGAAAAAAAATACTGGTTTACTGTTAATAAATTCTGGACACATATTTTGACAAGTAAATATCCCCACAGCACTAGAAATGAGGCCTTGGTCGAAAGCATACGAGGTAAAAGTCCTTGGCTAGCAGACAAAGGTGGATATTTAAGAGGTGCATTCAGCTAGGCACTCCAGGATCCATTTAAGGCTGTCACATTAACGGTCTTTTCTTCTCCTCCTTAATAGACTAATAGTCCATATTCTTTGTCCACGGTTTTCTGTATTGTTTGTAGTTATTTATGTGACTGCAATAAACACATGTCAGTTCAATACCTTTAGCAGCAAAACCAGAATGAACTATTTAATGAAATACAGTGTAAATGTAACCATATTAAGGCTAAGTCTCTGTGTTCAGAGGGAACTAGATATGCCCAGGAGACCAAAGTTTAAGTTGGCTGTTCAGTATGTTTTGTATAAGTTTTGTGTCTGGCAGTACTGACTTCTGTTTAACACCATTCCCCTCTAACATATGGGGACAGATAGCTGAAAATCAAGTAATGTAAATATCCCAAAGTCAAGGTT
This sequence comes from Acanthisitta chloris, assembly GCF_000695815.1. NCBI lineage: Eukaryota > Metazoa > Chordata > Aves > Passeriformes > Acanthisittidae > Acanthisitta > Acanthisitta chloris. Next base: position 5,658 of record NW_008685426.1, read on the forward strand.
TAATAGATAATTAAGTCTGCAGAAACACTCACTCTGCATAGGATGGCAGAGTGAACCGTAATTTGCCCTCTTTCCTTCCAGTCCAGTGCCCCTGACTAAATACAACCAAGGTGGAAAGAAGGAGGCACATGACTTTGCAAAGAGCTCCCCTGTTCCTGAAAGGGCAGAGAGTGCATTGCGTTAATTTCTGGTGGAAACAATATTCTGGCCTCCCTTACTAGTAATAAGGCCCTACTTTAAGGTTTTCAAAGTGCAATTACACAACAATCCTTTGAAATTCTAGAAAGATTTGCACCAGGCATTTTTCAAGCATTTAAGAGCACTGGATTTTTACCCTATCATCTCCTTTATATAAGATAGGGTTAGGAAGGGGATGATGGTTTGTGTAAGTTCTTACTTTGCTTTTATATATTGCACAATCATCTGCATCTTTGGGGAACTGGCCCTGACCCTGAAGTTTTTCATCAAATGAGAGGAGGAGGAAACTGAGTTCACCCACATGGTGTTCAGCAACAGCAACAGAGAAATGTTTTTGGCAGGAGTTGACAAGTTAGCTGGGAAAGTCAACAAAAAAACATGTATATCAGATTTGCCTTAAGCCAGACATTAAGCTTGCTTAAGATACCTCCTGGACCAAGCTAGGTCCAGAGTCAATTTTTTAATCATTTTTTTTCTGAATATAATTCACTATTTAAGGTTCAAGACTCAATGAAAGGTCATTTCTGATCCAGAGTTAAGTCACAAAAAAAAATATTTTTTTCTGAAAGATTTAGAAAAGCAAAGCAGAAATCACAAATATCCAAAACATACTGAAGTGAAACAGATTGTTTAACTTTCTTTGCCAATCCAGAGGAAACTGTAAGAATGAGAAACCAAGATTAGAAAATCTAAACAATAATAATTATGTTTTGAACTGCTCTTTTGAGTAGCCTTAGAATATATGTGATAAGTTAATATCTCCATCTCTATATGTTCCATAAATAAAATTATTCTGGAAAACAATCCAACATAAGACAAAATAAATTTTTCATTCTCATTTTGCATAATTTTATATCTACAAGAAAACTATTTTCCATTATCTGCATGCAAAGATGAAAAGGTCTAATATCATTAATGTCTAAATAAGGTAGTAGTGCACAATAATAATGTCAGCATCAGTAACTTGAACATAAAAATAAAACACTTAAATTAGTTAGACTATAAGAAACATCCCCAATTGAAAGTCTTCAGACTTTTTGACTGGATCATATCAACAAGGTTCCAGTTAAACAATTGCTAGTTTTGATATGCTTTATTTAGCCTATCATAATGATTTAATTTTTGGGGTTGTCTCTAACGCTCTATAATGTATCAAATGTCATTGGCTGCACAGAGATTTCATGAATTATCTGAAAAGAACACTTATGGAAGCTGATAATAACAATAAAAAAAAGTAGAAATAGAAGTTGATAAAAATGAGTATAGGAGATGGCTGCCAAGGGCTTTGTAAGGATGAGAATCCTAACAAGGTCATTCAAAGTCCATTGGTATGGCATGAAACAGATGAATTGGAGGTGAATTCACAATCAGGAGATTGGAATCAGAGCTCAGTAAAGGAAGTGCTACTAAATATCATTGATAAGAATTGACATTCACATCAGCAGAACACAGCCATCTGAGTTAAACTTGCGAAAGCACAATATTTGAAGGGATAGAAACACCCCTGCGTACAGAGCCCCAATTTACCTTCAAAATTAGCTGTTTAAAGTACATGTACAGAAAAAAAGATATATCAACAATTTGATTGCTTCCAAATTATTTCTAAATCCAAATTTAGACTAATATTAGTATTTTGTGCTCATCTCTCATAACATTTAGGTGAGACTGTATTTAGTTTAACATTGTTGATCTCATCACTAGTTCTTTTCATATGTAGTTGCAATAAGATAAAAGATGAGAAAGTACATTAAAAGCTCATTGCTATTCATTGCTAATTTCCAGCAATCATTATTTTTGCATGCATTTTAGCAATTTTTGCATTAATATCATTGCAGGAATTGTCACATTTATGGAAAAATGTTCATTACCAACCATATGTGAAATGACATTTATATTTCTGACAATAAAAATGGTAGTAGCGCATACGCTAAATCATAGCACTGTCTTATGCACATGGTTTGTCCAGTAAGTAAAGTTTTGAAAACACCTTGACTTAAACTATAATCACCTTTAATTGAAAAATGTATATATTTTGCCTATCTCTTTGAAATTACATTTTATAATTTTTGTGCTTATAAACTCTGCATCTACTTTTCACCAAATTCTTACTTTGTATCATTCATAGCCAAGTATGTCACTTTCCCTCCGTTTTCATTTTCTTTGTATAAATACAAAAATTTCATTCCAACCACTCAGATCAATGAATTTAACATTCCATAGAATACATCTGTTTCTTTCTATAGATTGTAGAATAGCTAATGGAATTTTAAATTTTTGTGTCTTTATGTGATTACTAAAGATTACTGAAGTTAAGTCAGGTGAAACCAAGACCTAGAGCAACAGCAACAAGAGATCTCTGCCATTTCACTCCATGATCTTAGAATTCAGTGGTGTTAGACTAAAGTAAAAGTTGGTTGAGTGGGTAAAAAATATGGCATCAATAAAAAGTGCAATAATTTGTCAATTAAATTGAAGATCAAAACATAAAGAGAAGAAGATAAAGGAAGAATCTGTCTACGTTATTGCTGTGCCTGGGGTCAAATTTTAGTAAAACTATCCCTAAAGTGTATTTCCCTCAATATGAGTGCCCTCTTACCGTATCATTCCCCTGAATATATCTTTCCTTTATCTTTTAGTAAGTTTTTGTCACCAGTTTATAAAGCCATACTCTGAAGATAAAGTAATACTCTTTCAATTCAAGTCTCTGCTGGGGAATAGAAATCTTTTAATCAAAATTCAAATGGATTATTTCATCTGGAAATGGTAATTGGTGGATCGGGTTAAGCAATTTAGTACCAAAGAAATAGATGTCACTTTCACGGTGTATTCCAATGGAAACATAAATTTCTTCACTGTGTGGAAACCTGTTAATTCACGGACATTATGTAGAGTTAATAGAGATTCGTTTATTCAACATTTTTAGTAGACCCTATATCTTGAAAAATTTACGGATGTTATTAGTAGCTCTACAGTCCATTTAATGCAAAAGAGCTTCATATACTTTATGAACTTAATAGTAAGGAGTCACCTCCATCATCTTTTGCAGTGTTCTCATTTCAAGTAGAGAAACTGATAGCTGTGTAGGCTGTATACTGGTGCAGTGTGATACAAATAGGAAAAGTAATATAATGGGCTGAGACAGAGCGAGAAAAACAGCACATCTAATTGAAATAGCAAGAATTAAGTGAGCAGGATGGAATTTATCTCATCTGTGTTCAGCCATTTTAGCTAGGCCATTAGTAAGCATGCTTATTCATCCAAGTAGTGCTTTGCTCACAAATAATCAAGTCTACAGTTTCATGCCTCACTGGAAAATACAAGGCTGATCTTATGCGTGATCACTAGTGTAAATAAAGAATAGCTTCATTTAACCCAGTTGTACTCCAGCAGTTTAAAGCCAAGTAAGACCCAAAGATCTCACAGAGCTTCTGTCTCTAACACAAATCTCGGCTGTGAAAAAGAAACTAAACTAGTGTACCCATCATTCAGGTACTTGTGATCATTGTAACCACCTCCTGACCTATTCAGAAACTTCATTTTACATTCCTGTCTTCATGCTTATCAGGCTCCAGCCTGATTATTTTCAGATGACTAAATACTTGCTTTCAGCTCTAAGTAGTCCTCTAAAAATCCTTTATTTTCTTACAAATAAATCCTGTAGTACTTCTGCCATCAGTGTCTTACCCCAGAAGCTTGTTATATGACCGACTTCTTTGTAGATACGATCTAACAGCTAATAAAATCTGAGGATCCTTTTAGTTAACTGTAATAGGAGATGCAATGATGTCTCCTGCATCTGAGCCAAAGCTAACTAACTTTAAATGGCCTTTGGATTAAGCCCTGAAGTAAAAATGGCACAATTCAGGATATAAATTAATCTAGATTTAATAAAAATGCTAGTGTGCAATGTCTAGTTCAGCCTAAAACTGTAATTACATTTTGTATAAATTATATAATCTTTAAACTATTTCACTCTATAAATCATAAAGCTAATGTAAAACTTGAATTATATAAAATACATAAACTTTATAAAATTGCATTTTATAAGCACCCTTATAAGGGTTATTTAAAGCTTCCTCAGGAAACCCTTAGGTAACAGCTGGTTATAGACTGGAGGAGCATTATCTAGAAGCAGTGATATACTCATGTCTCGCTTCTCTGTGCTTACAAGGTATTTGCAGTGACAGAGGTAGGCACAAGATTTTCACTTTCAAAACCTACGTATTTTTACAGCTGAAACTGAGGAATGTCTCGTATTATGAACCATGGAAATAAAAGTTTTGGCCTGAAAGGGAAATTTGACAATTATGTATACAGATCCAGCCTTTACACTCTTTGCATCCATTTTTTCATCTGTAATATTGAGAGATTAATCCTGAACTACTGTTAGTGCACACAGTGATGAGAAAATAATCAGGGAGTCTTCACTCAGCTCTTCAAAAACCTAAGTCTTATGTAAAAATGAAGCCTAAAATGTGTTACTGCCAAGTATCACAGCATTTAGGGATATTTTTTCAATGTTCTCTGCAGTGCAATGATTTGAGTAGCAATCAGTGATATTTTGAAAGGGAAGTATCTGGTTAAACATTGAATATATGACAATGAAGGTAAATTTGGTTGAAAGAAACCTTGCATAGTCAGTCAAGAACTTATTTAATGCTTGGTAAAAACTCTGGCCATAACTAAGGGAAGAAGGGATATTTTTTTTTTCAAAAAAAAAGAAGAATCTTTGGGTATAGACTTCTCAGGTCCATTTTTTCTTGCCAATGATGTTCAGGTAGTTAGTCTTGCAAACCCATAATTGCTCAAACAGTAAAATTACATATATATTGACAGAGAACTTAATTCAAACTCGTAGAATAAAAAAACATATGTGTAGTATCTTTCCCTCTAAGGAATTATTAGTATGATTATTTTGTTTTGCATGTTTTGATCACACAAAGAGGAAATGGAAGAAATTTGAGATCAGTAGGCCAGATCTATTGCTCGTATTACTCCACAGATTTCAGAGAAATTACACTTGGGGAGAATTTGACCCAGAAAATCTGAATCTTTTTGCATATAATGAAACTGATTAAGGTCAACACCTGAAGGCAGGGCTGCTACAGCAGAAATGAAATTATTCCAATAGTTTTCTTTTTAAAACAATTCTATTTTCATAATATTCTTAATGAAATTTCACTTCCCATTTTCTATTCAGCATAAATATATGGAACCTTTAACTCCAAAGAATGTTATTTCACAGACATCAGAATACAGATTTAAACTTAAAAAAACTGAGATCATACACAACACTCCAACCCAGATTACACAAAAATTTAAGATGCACGAAACAGAAACAAACACATGGCTGAGCAATTTCAGTTAAGCAGATTTTCCTTCCTCTTAGCCTGTGTGGACCAGGTCTGTAGTTGACATTGGTTTGCACAACTGCCCTGAAGCTAAAGGAAACATAAGGCTCTAACTCATCTGAAAATCTGATGCTGTTTCAATGGGCAGGCATGACCATGTGAATTTTCTTAACTGGTATTGAGTATCTGATAGAAGAAATAATTAAGATTCAGTGCACATTAAATACTAATGGTTTATTAACCATTTTAAGCTGATGCTGGGTTTTTTTTGTGTTTTGTTTTGTTTGGAGTTTTTTTGTTTTTTTCAAAGCTATGAGGTAACACTAAAGTACAGATTCTGTAGATAGGATGGGATTTCTTTCCTCAAAAATCAAACTTTAAATGTTTAAAAATGTTTTGTCTAAAATATTTTCTTTAAAGCTTCAATTTTAGTTGCAAACTGTCCATTTGTGATATGGTGCATGGAATACCTAACAGAGGGAATGTAGCTTTTTAATTTACACCTACTATGTGCCAAGGATGTAAAAAGATCTATCAAAGGTATTGCTCTATCAGTTTGACAGTGCCAAATTTTTAGTGAAATGTTACCAGTCAGATAACAAATTCTATTCCATTCTTCTTAAGGAATACAAAACATTTTGGTTTTAGCATAAAGAATTCACATATAGATGACTATACCAATGTTGCAGGAAGTAACCAAAAAAATTCATCATTTCCAATGCTACGAAAATTATTGCAAAGGTCCTAAAGGAACATTTCCCTCCCCCTACATACTGAAGTAGTAATGTTCCTAGAATGATAATTATCTACTGTTGTCCTCACACTAGTGAGTTGAGAGTGACCTCACCTGACCCAATTGAAATTGATTTTGTTATTGAACTCCTTGCTAGTGCAAATGAATCCACACAAGATCAGGGAAGCAAGACACAGAGTACAAAGACCTCAAGTACTGAGGGAAAAAATTAGCTCTGGAAAATGTATTTTAAGTTTTGAAAGATAAATGGTTACAATGACTTGCTTTGATAGAACATCTGTAGAATAGGAGAAGAGAATGACAAGAGCTCTGTGAAAAAGCTGTAACTTAATAGCCTAATTTCCTGTCTGGCCCCAAAGAAATATCTGTCTGTTTCTGACAGTTGATGAAAATGCACCCGGATTTGATTTGCTCACCAGTGTGGGACAAGTTCAGTCCTATCTCTCCCTTGGTTCCCTTGAGCTATGTGGATACAACAGTCAGGGTCTATTACTGGTTTCCACCTTTTTGTTATAAAATTATGACTTGCTTTTCTTTTGTTTCTTCTAAAGATATTCCTGCCCCTTTTTTGATCTGTTTTAGTATTTGTCTTGGTTTCCACTGCAACAGCTGACCTCTTTTCCTAGTCATTTGAAGCAATATGCATTTCAATAAATTCTCATGTCTCAAGAAATGTCTAAAAGCAAAAAGAAACCTTACCTTTGCAGACACATAATGTCATTCTCACTTAGAGCATCTGTTCTATGCTAAATGGGTTCTCCTGTAGTGAATGCCAAATATAGCTAGCACACTGACCTTATTTTTGCACTCTGTAAGGGATTCCTTTGCACACCATGGGCTTTGACAGAACTCAAAGTCATCTGATATTGTAGGGCCCCTCCAGCCTGTATTACTATAACCACCAACCACTAATGCCTGATTTATCAAGATAAATATGGAAAAACTGTGCAACAAATAACTTAGTTTTGCGATTTATATGCTTCTTGAAAGAAAAATAGATCCATGTTAAATGTTACATCCTGAAATAAAATGTTTCAATATTGTATAAATGAATGCTAAATAATTCAAATGGAATAAATTAAGACTCAGTCATTGTGCAAAACCATTTAGTGTAGCTTTGAAAAAGATCTAAGGCTAAAAAAGGGGGAAGGGAGGAAGGAAAAAAGCCAGCAACTTTCCTAATTTCAATGTGTGCTGACTACATCTTGATTTGCTAATTTAGGTATTGTGCTTACAGATAAAGGCATGAATCCACCTTTATATTAGTTTTCTTTCTTTGTAGTGCAAAGTTATTATTGCTTTAAAACTAAAACAAATTTACAAGTAACTTTTGATTATTAAATCATTTTACAATATGAAAATAGAAATAGAGCGAGGAGTTTAAGTAAAGAACACAACACCTGAAAATCCTTACATCTTTTCTCAGACTAGTCAGGGAAACTATTTGAAAAACCCATGAGCTACACAGAGAGAAAAGCAGTCATAGATGAACATGGACTGAAATGTGGATCAGGACTGAATTAGTCAGAAACTTCAATGTTGTCCCAGTGTCTCATTGAGGAAGAATTTAGTATGTAATAGTTTATAAAGAAACTTCAAATTTAAGTCTCTGCAGACAGAAGTATTGAAATTTAATATAAAATAGATTTAACAATAAAATCAGGAAATATGAGCTTCTCGAAGATATTTCATAATGTTCCACCTTTTTAAAGGTTGTGTTCACCAACAGGCAAAACCAAATTGTGATGATTAATCCAGAATTCACTGAACTGTATCAGTTGTCTGAAAGGAGATGAAGTTTCAGTTAAGATAGCACTCATGGATTCATTTTTGAGAAGGTTACTTTATAATGAGTGCAAAATACTTAAGAAATCAGAAAACACTTCCTGGATGCTGATTTAACCAGTCAAAACCAGGTTATGTTCACTTAGAAATGGACTTAGAAATACAGAGTTAATCAATATAGTAATTACAATAGACAGAAAAGCAAAGAGAAAAAGAAGTCAGAATAAGTTATTGCATATTTCCCTCCCCAAATACTATAGCTGTTTCTGAAACAGTTTTTGTGTACAAAGCAATAACATCAGAGTAATTAAAAAAGTTATTGAATTTCTTATATTTTGAAACATCTCAAAAAGTTTGGTGAAGTAGAAATATAAAAATTCATGGTAGTAGTAAAAAATTGAAGTACTGCAGAAAAATCCGTAAGAATTGTAGCAATTCTAAAAGATCTGTGACATCTAAGAAATTATAAAAAACCCAATGAGGACTTTTACAGAGACTGATTGCCATTTCTATTTGAAAGGCAGCAGTAAACTCCTAATGTGGGTGCTACAATATGCATTTGAATCAAGCCCCAATTCACAAAGCCACACTTCACAAAGAGTTTGCCAAGAAAGATTGTTCTTGGCAACAGTAAAATCAATTGGTTTGATCAGCTGAGTGTTGTGAAGAGCTCATATTTCTCTCAGTTCTGCCTTTCCAGAGTCCAAAAAAGGACCTTGCACATGGCCTGTATGTCTGTCCTCGTGACTGGCAACACATTGAGCAGTTAATGACATTGGAACAGAGCATGAAGCTGTCACTCAGGTGGGCTCCTAACACACTTCTTCATTCTTGTTCTTTGAGCAGTTAAAAAAGGTTATCTTGAAATGCCCGTAGGGTCCTGGTTTATTTAGACCATAGGTGATTCACTGGCTAGCCATCACAAGATAGCAGTACATTGCATGATCAGCACCAAAGCTAATTCAGTCATTCAGAAAACAGTTGCAGCTTGTCCAACACAGCCATGGGAGAACTATGTGGGATCCTCTTCCAGTATTAAAGAAACAACGAGGTAATTTGTTAAGGAAAAGATAGGAAAAATCCTATCGTGGGATAGCAATACACCAATTGGCCAAACAAGATATATTCAAATGAATGGTTGGTAACAAGACAATTATCATTTCAGTTACCATAATTAGGTTCCTGAAACATGTGGAAACAGTTTCTGGAACTGGAACCATAGTAGCACCTGATGATGTAAGCACAGTGTTTCTGTTGTTGGGTGCAAGCCACGAAAAAGCAGTCATACATATTACACAGGAATGACATGCTCTCATTTCCCTGAAATGCTTCTTCTCCATTTTAACCTTTAACCTACTGTTGCCTCTGTAGCTACTGTATCAAGTGACTTGCACATTAAAGCCCAATAAGCATATAAATGTGAAAATCTTCATGTTATTCTTTTCATGAATCAAGATTTGAATTAACTTGTGGTCCAAGGATCTGGTCCCTTTCCTCCATCATCCATGCTGAAAAAAAATATAAAAAATTAAACTAATTCTTGTACAAAAAGCATCTCAGCACAGTTTTCAGTGTAGCTGGTCTGAAGGTTTTTTACAGCACACAATATTGATACCAGGTCTGACTCCCTCTGCCATACATTAATGAGTATCCCATCAGATTTTTGTGTCCTTAAACTCCTCACATACTTTCATACCACAGGAGAAATCCCAGGGTATGCAGCATATAAGCACAGCTTTTTAATAAATAAATCCGCAGTTGTCTACTCTTCAACCTGGTGCTAGGATTCATTGGCAGAAGTGAACATAATTACCATGGAAGATGATGTGAATGGTCCTGACTGAGATAAGTTCCAAGCATGAAGTACTGCACAATGGTAGAGGCACAGTCATGAAGGAGCTGTGACGGTAGGGAGAATGATCCACAGAGTGGCTTTGGGGTAACATCTACCCACCACTGCATAGTGCAGCATTCTAAACAGTTTATATTGGCTGCTAAGAAATGGGGATATCAACCCTTGAGGGATAAAATAGAATGAGGCTTTCCCAGCTCCTTCCTCAATCCACTGATTTGTGTCTGGGAAATATAACAGTGCTAAAAACGTGTTTCAAGAGAGTCAGACTCTCTTCACTAGGGTGTTATGGAATCCTTTACATTCCATCCACGGGAATATTTCCATTGCCTTATAAGTATTCTGGATTAAACCCTACATCACTGGCTGTTTCCAGACACAGGTAGGTCCACTACCATTTACCTGTAATTAAGTGTAGTGTGTTTGCCCTCCTTCCACATAATCACAATATTTCCCTGTGGTAGTGCCCAGTGATACTAGATGGCATCCTGAAAAGGGCACACTCTGGAGTAACATAAAACATGCATGTTTGTTACTGCATAGCATGTATGTTATTTTTTCTTGACAAGTCTTTAGTGTATCAATGGCTGTTAAATATACTTTTGCGAAGGGTGTGCAAAGCATCTAACTTATGGTCATTGCCTAACAGACTGTTTAAATGTTAATGAATCAGGTAGCTGAATTGCACACATGAATACCTACATATAGTTATTTTAGACAGGCTGCAATGGATGGAATTACCAATGCAACTCACCTGCCACTAATGCTAAAATGGTAAATTTGTTTCTAAGCTACACAGGCATATATTCCAGCTTCAGCATCAGTAGTGTTTGGTAAAACTGTGTGGTTGCCAAGTTAATGAATTTTATCCTGCCTCTTTGTATAAGCCTTTAATCATGTGTTAAGAGGGAATTGCATGCAAGGGAAGAAATAGCTTTACCCTTCACTTTCTAAGGTAGAACCTTTGATCACATGTACACTGAAAATTAATAAAATACTAACCTTTAATAATTTTATTGCACTGTTAGTGTAGGAATTTTCACCATTCCAAATAGGAATCACTCTTTGTTTCCCTATTTCTTTACCTTCTACAGCAAATCCCTAACTGGAAGGATATTTTCCTTAATCATACGGAAACACAGAATCAATTTGTTCTTAAGGGATCTCAAATAAAAGTTGTGAGTTTTATGGTAGATTGATCATTAAAAATATTTCTGCAGATCCCTCAGAGGTCCAGAGCAATTATAAAATTCTACGGGATTCCAATTTGAATAGCTATTTTGAGAGACAGAGTCTCGAAATACTGTGTATTCATTGAACACAAACAATTGCATTGCACTTTGTTCAAACCCAGAAGAAAAAAAAAAGAGAAAAGAAATAAGAAGAGAAAATCATGGATGTTTATAAAGTCTCTTAAAATAAAATTAATTTTAATACTTGATTTAAAATCCTGCAAACCCACATAATCACAGTTGACACAAATAACCTGTGTACTTAAATCATCTAAGGATATAACGCAAAATCCTAGGATGAAAAAAGGCAATACATTCTATATAGGCAAGAACAGATTAATAAATCTAACAGAGTTCACTCATATTAATCTTGAATTTGCACATGCAAATGAGGCACTTCTTGTCATCACTGAAGGGAAGCCTCATTATAACTGGAATGGAAAACAAGCCTGAAGAAGAAGCATTTTATTTGCTAGAACAAAAATCATAAGTATTTTGGCCTTGGTCAAAAGCCCCATCTGTCCATTAAATACCATTTGTTAAAGACGCACACAACAGAGTGAACATGAAACATGCATGTGCAGTTTCCCAGGGTTTTTTCAGGTATTTTGAGGTCTTCTGCTCTAGTAGCCCTTTTGCCTTTCCCCTCTGCTCTTCTCTTCATCTGCTGCTTTGATATATTCCCATATTAATCTATCTCATCACATCTCAAATGGTGCTGACCATTTTGCATTTCCCAGTTGCTCACACATACACATTTATGCAACTATGATGCAATCCCCCTTCTGTCAGACAATGCTTCACTGCAGTCTCAGCTCCTCTTCATGCACTTTCATGTCTAATTGCCTTAAAAGAGGAAAGGATTGACAAAACTAACTTCTTTATATTTTCCCACCTAAAAAAACAAAACAAAAAACAAAGCCTATAATATGTTTGTTATATCCCAGGTCCAACTACATACATCTATTGGCTAATGGAATCTCCAATTTCTTAATGTATACAGAAAATAAACATAGAATCATTCTTTACTTCTAAATAATTCTAAAATAAATTATGCACAATGAGCCTTTATTCCTAAAAAGGCAAACTATGAGCTACCACATTACTGATAAAAGTTGTGGACATACAAAGTAACAATGCCAGTGACAGCCACATATAATATCCCTGTGGAATTAAAAGTATCCAATTTTCAGGTAGCTTTGAGAATCTGAGGATCATAATAGACATCAGCATTTGAAACCCTTTCTGGTGACAGCCTCTATGTATCTCAAGGGAAGTGAACTGTCTAAATCAAGACAGAACTTTTTAAAAACCTACCATGCTTTAAAAGCCTGCTCTTAAAAGTTAGTAGGGGCTTTATTCTAAGTGCAACACAGATCTGTAAGCTGTGAGCAGCATACAGCATGAATTCGCATCAATCTGTTAGTGTAATATCCAAATATTGATCTGCAGATGATCTGAAGAGACTGTATGTAAGGAAAGTAAGCAACAACTAAAAGTTAAAAGATCCCGCTTCACTGGCAAAGTCTTAGCAGTTTTGCCAGGTTTTCTTCTATTCATATTCCTGACGTTCATCTAATATCTGGTACTTTCACAGGATTTCCAAGTGAAGATGTACATCATGAAAATAATCCTTCAGCTGCAAAAAGCAAATCACACTGCACCCCTTGGCTGCCATGCAAAGCAGTTTTCAGTCAGAAGAAAGGAATATGGACAGAATGAGGCAAGGAAAAAGACATCTCACCATTAGCCATTAGTCAAGAACATTTATAATTGCCATTCTTTGCAGTTTCTACTTGATGGTGCTGCTTCCTTTGCAGTATCTGTTTAATTCATGCCGGAATTGCATTTATGTAACTGTAAACCTCACCTACTCTGTTTGCTGCTAGTTCTGAAAACATAGTGACAGGCAAAAAAAGCATGGGCTTTTTTTGCTTGAATCTTTCAGGGTTAATCCATCATTCCAGTGTTAACTGTTCTACTTTCTAATAGAACTTTTTTTATTAACAAGTAGTTGACTACCCGCAAAAATCTCTGGTGACACCACAATGCCCACTCACCTTTCAATCAATACTACATGCACAATGCTACTGTGGAGAAAAGAAGGGTCTTAATAACTAATATATGTGTACTGACTGTATGAAACTGAGAAGTCATTAAACCAAACCACCTCTTGCAGAGAAGTAATTAGGGCAAGATAGTGAGATCCTTATTCAGGGGACTTTTAGCCCTTAATTGGGTAAAATTGCCACCAAATCAATTGATTTGTGGAGGAAGAAAATGATGTGGAATATTGTCAGAGGATTTCAAGGCATATGAAAAAAGTGTCATTTAATATATCCTAATTTTTAGTTGTCCATTCCATGTCTAATTAAAGAACCTACAAGGGTGAAAGACAGAGAAGTATTTGCTAGAAGCAGAAAAAGGGAAAAAATGTTTGTGAAATTAAAGGGTGCTTGAGCCTCCAACCTCAGCAGGCTGCTTCCAGGATATCAGACAATGGATAGCTCTGTCCTCTGAATGCCAGAGGGCTTTGCTGTCAGACAGTGCTGGAGACCTACATGCTGGATTATATGTACAAGGACGTTTCTTTTCCAGAGTCAAGATAACATAATACCTTTCAATTTGAATGTAGAATAAAGTCCTCATAAACATCCAGCTGCACTGATAAAATATTTTCTTTCCTGGGTGAACTCCCAAACTGATTAAGAGTGTTTTTAAAAATTAAGTAAAAGTGCTTAGCATCCATCTGCAAATTTCTAGTAGGAAAGCACTGAGTGTAAGCAAAAGCCACTTCGCTGTTTTGTAAATAAGTAGAACCCTGTATTCACTGCTACACTACTGTGCTGGTTTTGGCTGGGGTAGAGTTAGTTTTTTTCACAGCGGCTAACATGGAACTATGTTTTGGATTTGTGCTGAACACAGGGTTGATAACAGAGATGTTTTCATTATTGCTGAGCAGAGCTTACACAGAGCCAAGGACTTTTCTGCTTTCCATACTGCCACGCTGGCAAGGAAGTTGGGAGTGCATGGGAGCTTGGGAGGAAACACTGCTGGGACAGGTGACCCAAACTGACCAAAGGGATATTCCATACCATATGACATCATACTCAGTATATAGAGTGGGAGTAAGAAGGAGGAAGGGGAGCACATTTGGAGTGATGGAGTTTGTCTTCCCAAGGAACCAGTACGTGTGATGGGGCCCTGCTCTCCTGGAGATGGCTGAACACCTCCTGCCCATGGGAAGCAGTGAATTAATTCCTCATTTAGCTTTGCTTGTGTGTGCAGCTTTGCTTTCCCTATTAAAGTGTCTTTATCTCAACTCATGTATTTTCTAGCTTTTACCCTTCCAATTCTCTCCCCAATCCTTCTGGTGCTGGGGAATGAGCATGTGACTGCGTGGTACTTGGATGCTGGCTGGGGTTAAACCACAACAAATGTTAAGCAAAAGCACAGAGAAACATAATTTAGCATTAGAGGTAGTTATATAAGTGTTCACATGTCTAAGTGCAAATGCATTAGTACAAGACCACGATAACTCAACGGACATGTATTCTATTCACACGTAAATGCTTGGCTTGTATGGTATTTTACACTGGGACTATTCTACCCAGTTTGTAGATTTAAACTTGTACATATAACCCTTATTTATAAAGAAGTTCTCTTGTGTGAATTGCCATTTCTTTCAGTCAGCACTAGTGCATTAGAGATATATGAATGTTTTTTCCTCAACTTCCACACTTGAATTGTGATTTTCAGATAAAACTGATTAAACTTTTCATTATTGAGTCAAACACAGAGACAAGTGTAAAGCTAAAAATGCAATTTCAAAACTCAGCTCTGCTCATTTTGCAACCTTGTTGACCCATCCAAGCCCTAACCTATGGGTTAAGAGAAGGAGCCTTGCAGGCAGAGATTTTATCATTTGCCAAGAAAAGCCCAGACATGGGGTTAATATCTACACTTTCTAGATCTTAACAAAATAGTAGGTGTTAACAATCCAGTCTGCCTTTGAACAAGTGCCTACTAACATACTAGGCATCTGGCAAAGGTCTTCAGAGAAAAGTACCTAAGTTTCATGTAATCACCTGAGGAAGTTTGGAAGGTCGCATCAAGTCAAGACTGTAGCACTTGTCATCTGTAGACTGAAAATATGTGAACTGAAGATTCTAGGTGTAGGGAGACCAAATTTCACCCATGATGCTGTGTGGTAGCTTTGTAAAGGTGATGAAGTTGAGAAGGTACTATGTTCAGCAAAGTGAAGTATTCTTACTGTTTCCTTGCAAATTTATTTTGAGAACTGAGCAAACAATAAAAATCTTTTGCAAGTACTTGCAAAGAGTTGGTCAAATTTGTCATCAAAGTGTTATTTGATGTACAAATTGTTAAGAATATTGAGGAAAGAATAGGAGAAATATGAAAAGTACATAATCCTTAAAATCTTTCCCTGATTCAGTTTCTATCTCTTTTCCTTATTCAGACCATTATCAGTAATTTCAATAATGCTTATTAATTTCACAGTGATTCTAAGATTTTTACCCTGACTACACTTACTACACATGCAATAAATTTCATTCATATTAACATGGCTGCAAGATTAAAACTAAATGCCTATGAATAATCTTACTTGCACCTTAAACATTCAAAAGATGGGGCTAAAAAATTACACCTTTCTGGAGAAGTTTTCTGCCTGATTCTCAGCTCAATAACAATGTGTTTCTCCATTGTCATCATGGCACATACTTAAAGAATTATTTTATGTTTATTCCAGAGTTAATGTCCTATTGTGTTGCCATATATCAATTACCTATGTAATTTTATGTAGGTAATGCATAAAACAAAAATGTTGAAAACAAAATGGTGATGTGGCTTTTAGGCAGAGGAAATTTTAGTCTGCCATTCTGACCCTTTCTGTCTCAAAATTATTTTTGTTATTTACAGTGATAATATAATGAATGATTGTGAGAACTACCGTAGAATAATTTTCAAATAGAAACCACAGGGCTTTTTTTAAAAATAAAGATTTCTTTTCTTAACTCAAGCTTAACACAGTGTGAAATTAAGTCTAGATAATTGCTTCCCATAGTTACCATATCAATGCTTCCTAAAACTAAAAGGATATCATAGCTTCCATTTACTTTCTAGTGTACATCTATTCAATAAAAAGCATATGAACACATGTAGAAAGCACAGACTCACCTGTAGTCAGCAGGGAGGCCAAAGGGCCCAATGGACAGCGAGTCAGAGCTCCCTTCCCAGTGGTCTGCAATGATAAGAGCCAAAGTAGTGCAGTAATAAGATCTTCATGTGTACAGGGAGTTCAACTTCTCAATTTGATGAGATTTCACTCCCTTCTAGAAAGGGACACAATCACTTCTTTGTACCACCACTCTGAGAAATTCATGACTACTTTCTTATGACTCCATTCCAGACTCCACATTCAAGCTCTAAATCTTTTCAGTAATAATTAAAAAAATGTGGCATGAGGGTGGATTACAACTAAAGTAGTCATATTTGCATAAACTAGGTACAAATACTGTAAATGCCAGAAGGAAGCTCATGTTGATGAACTCTGGTTATTAGTGAAATTTTTGGAGTAGATAACTGCATATGATGTCAAGCAAGTTCAGGAAATCTTTATTGGAAGACTATTTCAGTCCACTCAAACTATCTGTAGGAAATACACACTCTCCGGGCCAGATTCACTATTGTATTTCTATCACTCTGCAATGCAACAGTGATGCCAGACAACACTAAACTCAACTTTCTCACCACTTAAGACATACCACAGATTTTCTTCACACAAGAGACATTGAACAGCCAGGACTATGTATGAATCCAGCCTACTTGGGGATATTTTAACATTAAAAATTTTTTAAATGTCACTTCACTGTCATTTATCATCACTCACTCTATTGTCATCTAAATCACAGAAAGGAAGCTGCTTACCTGACTATTGAATTTTGTCTCCGTATGTCCTTTTGATTCCTCATATTAGCCAATAGGCAATTAAAAAAATCAGCAGAACAGACACGTTGCAGACAGCCAACATAAATTTCACACTGCTGATTAATTCTGAGAGAAAGAACACTACCAGAAATTTCATTTTATTGTCATATCAAATCTTCGCATTAACACTATTATGCATCTATCATTCATTCTGTGAATAAAATGTGCTGCTTCTTTGTACTTGACTACATGTTTTGAACTTCTGTTTGCCTTCTCAGAGCTACCCATATATTAGTTGGAAGAATATGGGATGAGCATATTTTGTGTACGCAAGTTTCAGGGTCCAATATCATTCAAATCTATATCCAACAAGGCTTATCAAATTGTAAATCTTTAAATGAAATACAAGCAGACAATATTCCCACTGTAGTCAGAACACTTGAAAGAACCAACCTCTGGCCTTCAACAGAAAACAAAGAAACTATATAGGTATTTACTGCCTATTCAGGGGATGACTTTAAATTCGTGTTCACTTCTAGTTTAACATGCAGTACAGAGAAAATATACTGGAAGCAGTCCAAATGCATGGAAGATAGGAGAGGAATCATGCTATTAGGATGAAATAAATTACCCTATAGCCTACCATAATTGACAGAAATACTAGGCTGATACTGAATTAGAAGTTCAGAAAGAGCTCTCTTATGTTATCATGTCTTACTGGCAGCAGGCAGATCTCCAAGCCAGGAAAGATCTGGGTCTTTAAGACTCTGTCAAAAAACAGATTCTGTAACACTAAGAATGGTTAAGTTCAAAATCAACATATCTTATTACTAGGTTTCAAAATTTCAGGAATAACTAGGAAAAAGAGGTCTCCATGCTGTTAAAATGACTTTCAGAAATCTGCAAATACATGAAACTCCAGACAATGAGATGTCAAGAGAGTGATATTTATTAAATGAGTTTACATGTGCACAATGTACTTGTAAGACAAGTAACTTGTAAGATAAAATCATCAGGTCTCAAGCTGAACACAGAAGAGATTTAAATGGTGAATTATTTAATGGCAATTGGGTTTTAGCCAGGAAATCTGATATTTTTAATGAAATCCAGAATTTTATTAATAAACACTGACTTTTTAAAATTAGTAGCTCATAATATTTTAACATTTTAGAATAAAGGACAAAAAATCAATCTACAGGTATTGAGTGAGTTGAAATTCACTTCAAAAAGCAAATGCATGTAGAAAGGCCTAATCCTATTAGTGTCTTCTAACAATGTAAAAGACTAACCCTCATTCAACTTCTTCATAAGGTTTAATATATGATTTGCCATATACAGGAATAAGGATTATAGGTTACTCCCATTTGGTAGATTGCCTTTTGGAAAGCAATGATTCAAAAATATGTAGAAGTTATGCTGGATAATAAACTTAATGTGAACCTGCAGTGGAGTGGTCCAGATAGAAAATCAACTGCAATTCCTGTGTGAATGAGAAATTATATACAGGATTAGAGAGATATGACACCTTTGTATATAGGATGACCGTTACTGATGTGCAGTGTTTAGCTATAGTATCACCTACTTGAAAAAGCTATTGACAAACAGGAAATTTTGCAAAAATGAGGGAAGAAAAAAAAAGGTTAGGATAAAATTGCCTCATTAAGCACTCTTTTAAACGAAGAGGATGTCAAAAGATGTCTTTCAAATGCTCTACAAGTTGTTCATGGAAGAAAAGGGTGCGACTTAACAGATTTTTGAGTTGTCATCTGACATCATCTGTAGGCACTGGAATCTGAGGGCAGATCAAATCAGATTGGAGATAAACCAAACATTTTTAGCATCAATAGTAATCAATCATGAGAACAGTTTACTTAAAGGCGTGATGGATTAGCTATCATTTGACATATTTACTACCAAGTGTAAAGTTATCCATCTACAAACAGAAAAGAGAGGTCACTAAAAGTGTGCAGGTCAAACACACACGATAGGGAACCTTTCCTGAGATGGTATGCCAAGACTTTTGGGGATCTTCGTGGATTACGTGCAGAACTTGAGATCCTTATACAAAATGCTACAGACCAGAAAGCTAGCATGATCAACTGTATAAACAGGGCACAGCATAAGAAAATGGAGCCACTACCTCTGTATTTGTCAGGACTGCCATGACATGACACTGGAGTGATTTATCAAAATAGTAAATTAGGAAGAGTTCAAAGTAGTCACGTAAAAAATTGTGAGTCACATTAAACTCATACCCATTCCAAAAAAAAATTATACTGCTTCCACTGAGGTCAAATAAGAATTAAAAATATTAAGTGTTGGCTTCCATGAGCTCTGCATTACTGGGAAGATTGTTCTGGATCTTATTCTTAATCGAATCCATATTGTTTCTTTTTAAGGAGGGATGTCTTTGTTCATACCGAAATTAATATGGGGAAAATACGTATCCTGCATTATACAATATGTCAGGCTAAAGGCCTGTGAAGGTCAAGACCCTATGTTTTCCAAAATAATAGCCCTTTGATAGTCATGCATATGACCACCCACATGGTGGAATTCTATATACAGGTTGTGAGATACACAGCTTTCTTGGGGGGGGATTCTTATCTAGCTTAAAAAAGAACCCTGATTTTTACTTAGGAAAAAAAAAAGTTGGGTTTTTTCCTTTTATTTGTTTATAAAGAATCATAGAATCTACCACAATTAAGTTAAAAACTTTTGCCAAAAATTACTGGTGAAATAGCATTTTTTAAAAAAAGATAAAAAATTTGTCTCTTCAAATTAGTAGTTTTCCCTAGGTATTCAGCCTCAAGATTGGAAAGTATATGGTTGGGTTTTAGCTGATTTAAAAATTTTTTTGATAAAAGAATGAAGTTAAAAATACAGAAACTTGTCATTGAAAAGTCAACCTTTGCTCATGGGACATTTAGAAGATAGCTTCTTTGCTAGATTTCTTTTAGTAACAAAATCAGATTATTTCAACTTGCAAACTTGCATAACATGAGTATTTTGCACACATTCATTCTACCTATACTGTCAGACAGTGGGAGCAAATGAGCCCTGGTCCATAAACTGCCTGGGTCCTCAGCATGGCACCTTGGCATGGCTGCAGTAGTATGTCTATTTTCTCAGGGAATTTCACATCATTTGTGTCTCTGTGTGTATCCCATTTGGGGTTGGGTAGGACAGTGAAGACCAGTTGGTGCTCTTGAAGTCCCAACACTTTCAACTCTCTACTAAAAGTGCCAAAACCAGAGAAGCAAATGAGGAGCTGAATTAGTTTTGTGCTGAAGAATTTGCTACATTAGAAGCAACGCCTTATTTAACATTACATTAGTTCCAGGTTTGAATGCAAAGGTTCATTACGTTATTTTATTCCCTTACATAAGCCTAGCCTGCATTTTCTTTTCTTTTTTCATCTTTTCTTTTCCTTTCAAAGTATTTAAAGTCTGCATTATTTCATCTTTCCTTGTGAAGTTTTAAAACAGCTCTTGCTGTTACTTAGTTCAAGAAAACAGGATGAAAACAAATGTCAGTATAATGGAGAAGATGTTGTCAAATAGTTTTTTAATATATTTTGCCACCAGCTTTGTAAAGGCTAATTTAGGAAAAATCAGGTAATGATACTAAAAGTAATTAATACATATCTGAAAATCACTCATATGCTCTCACAGAGTCTTAATGACAAATAATAGAGGCATTGTCCTGTTATTTGCAAGGTATAAACAAGAATACACTTTCACATTCAAAGGTGTGACAAGTGTACTGCAGATTACATTTTCAGGTTTTGCTTTTTAAAAAAAAACCCAAACAAATAAATAACCCCCTCAAAAAAAACAACAACCCCCCCCAAAAAAAACCAAAAAGAAAACTGCACAAAAACCCCCAAACCAAACCAAACCAACAACAAAAAACATATCCCCCCAAAAGCCAAACCAACCAAAACAAAACCAAAACAAAAAAAAAACCCAAGAAAAAATATCCAGAACCACCAATTTCACTGAGAGGAAGTGAACAACACCTCTGATTTCTTATTGCTCAGTGTAGGACTGGGGAGTTTCAAGCATTCCTAATAGGGGTTAATAGATGTTAATGGATGATGAATTTAATAGTGCAGCCATTTTGCTTATGTACCTACATGAATAGATTCAAAAAGCCTGATGTTAACTCCATACATACTTCAGATTGTAACTTTGACACATTTCCCACAGATGCATCAATTTCCAGTCAAGGCAAGAAGTCTCATGATTGTCTGGATGGTTTGTCCATTTTCCTGTAGCAAGTAAAATGTACAATAAATTGTCTTTAGCCTTACTTTTTTTTCCATGTTTATTTTTAAATATATGTGCATATTGGGGGGCTGCCAAATTGATCAGCATACAATAGCAGAACAAAGTCAAAGAACTTTACATGAAGTTTTTAATAAGACTTGTGAAATGATAACGAAAGTAATTTATAAAATCTATTTAACATCATCTCTGAAACAATTTATTGTTCCAAGTTTCTTTAGAAAATTATGCAATGAGTGAACAAGTGATTGTCAAATCACTTTGTAATTAAATTCATACATTTGTTCCTATTTTAAAAATGGCCACATATTCCATCTGCCCATGCAAAATGGTTAAGTATTTTCAGCCAACTTCGCCGAGTAAAGCTGTGTACCCATCACATGCAGCACACTTCACTGTTACAAGGGTCATGGCTATAAAGTATTGTACTCAAGGCCAAACAACTACCTTTCTTTGTCTTTACATTTCTTTGCTAAGAGAATTTCAGAATGAGAAGGGGTGAGATCACAGACCCTTTTTTGCAAAAGGATTGTTAGCATTTTCTGGAGCTGGAGTATCACCTATTTTGAATGCAATCAGGGAGATTAATTTTTTTCCTGACCTTTTTTTTGAAAGGGAAGCTGATCAGGGAGGGAGAGGCAGAGCTGGTGTAAGCTGCTTTGTACTGAAACATTCTCATGGTTACGCATGCTTCTTCAAGGCTTCAGGAAGTTCCGCCAAAACCTAGAAACCCTGAACAAAAGTCCTTATTGAAGGCCATGATGACTCTTACCTCTTTCTCTGGTTTTAGCATTTGTAGATGCAGTTTTTCTACATTTGGTGCAGTTGGAAGGCCTCCTCAGAAACCATCTTTCTGTAAGATTTCAGTTGTAGTGCAGTTATTGCCATAAAAACTAAAAAAACACAGAAACTTCTGCTGACTGTTAAAACCTTCAGGAAGCACATCTGGCAGAGAAACAATAGAGCTGTTCCCTCAGACCAGAACAGGCAGAGCTTTTCTTCTAGCAATTTGCAGGATATCCTCTAAACACAAGCAAAACTCAGGGAAATAAACAAAATATGAAAAGTAATCTGGAAAAAACCCACAAATGAAACCTTAATGTCGTGGCAAATGAACTCTGGTGCTGTGAGTAAGGATGAAAAACAATTACGGAAAAACCTAAACACCCTAGTGGATCACCAAGGGCTTTCTTCAGCCAGGCAGGCAGAAGTGCTGAGTTGCACTGCTTCCAGATGCTCCTCTGGATTTCCAGTACCACCATTGTCCTTCACCCTGGAGAAAATCCTTAAAAATTCTTCCCCAGATCTGCTTTTTGTATATCAACCCAGTTGTACTAAAAGTCTCAAGTCAGTATTTTTTGGTGGAAGACAGGGAAATGACAAAGCAGATTAGATTCACGGAATCACAGTACTACTTAGATTGGAAAGTAACTGTAGAGATCATCTAGTCCAATCTCTACTGCTCAGAGCAGAATCTGCCAGAGAAGGCTGCCTAGGACCATGTTCAGACAGATATTTTGATTCTGCAATCTCTCTTGACATCCTACTCTAGCATTCAACTTTCCCCACACCAAAAGACTGTAACAGCACTGTTAAAGTTATAGTTGAAAGAACCTTACGAGGGAATTGGCTGAACAGTTACAAGGTGTCTTCCGATTCACCTTCTGATTCGAGGTGAACTGATTCACTCTCCAAGCTCCAACAGAGCTTAATATAGATATGGTCTTGAACTTTCTCTAAAATGAACTGACGAAACTATCCAGCTGTTTGCTTCACCAGAACACTTATAGGACCCCACAATATCTTTTCTGTTAGTGATTCCAAAAGTGTACTGTAGAGAAGATGCCATTAAGAAATGGAGGTTCAATAAGATTTATCAATCCTAAGATTAGCTTTCTGAGGTTATTGCTTAAAATTATTAACATACAGAGCTGGAAGAACCCAAAGCAATATTGTAAATTCCTCTGGTTTGATACTAAATCGCTTAAATTCAATTATTTTTAATGAGCTTTATAAAATAACCCATAGCAAAAACACAGAACTATGTGAAGCAAATCCATGCTCACACAGTCCTTTTTTTCATAAGTGTCTGCTAAACTGCAACAAATATTTCCAATTATGTTTCATTGGCCCAGCATACTGAAAACTTTTATCTCACTGGAACAACTGTTCTGTGGCTTTCTATACTTGTTGATGGGTCATAAGGCAATTTCTCAGGTACAAACCATTAGGTTGACAAATTGTTGACAAAAAGACTGTGGGATGTAGGGTGGCAGACTGCAGAGGGCACAACAGAATGAGAAACAGACAGGCAGTATAACCTGCCAACTGGCAAGTTTCTGAAGTGTGAAGGTTGGTCTCACACTCATTCTAACACTCAGTGCTGAAAATTCAAATGCTTAGCCCTGGGGTCAACATTTGCCAGGAGTAGAAGTTAGCCTTTCAGTTCAGATTCACAGTAGTAGTAGTATAAAGAGGTAGAACAGGCAAACAAGATGGATGATTCCAGCACAATTAAGCGAAAGAAATAATGAAGGGGATTCAGAAATAAATAACAAACGCTGAAGTAGAAAAAAATTGGAGACATTTGCATCAGCCTCGACCCTCTGACTG
>NW_008685426.1:29704-76998 GCF_000695815.1 Acanthisitta chloris
AAGAATGTTTTTCTAATAAAATCATAATGCGATGCAGATTTATAATAATCTGATATATCTGATACAAAATTACATGAGGTAAATGCAGAATGGGTAAAACGTACCTGTTTAGTAAAATGGCAATAATTTAAGAAATCAGCTATTAATTTTCACGGGACTATTTCCAACTTCATTAGAGTTGATGGGATTACAGTCATTAGCCCAGCAAGCACTGTTGGATCTAGTCCTGGATTGGGTTATATCAGTTATTACATTAGATAAAAATGTTCAGGTGAAATGTGAAATTAATTAGTAAGAAATTTGTTCCCTTAATCCATATTGGACATATTTTTCTTTCTCCAGTGAAATTATGACAATTTATAGCACCTTAGGAACTAGCTCAGAATATTTTTAATAGACTCTGTGAAGTCCTGAGTTAAACAACACTTGGAAACGGTAAATTACCAGAAATTAAACACTTGTCCGTCAAGTCTAAGAAAGGATATAGCAATTGGATATTTTCTAATCCAGGTAAATTTCTATGTAATAGGTCTGAGATACTAATTTTTAAGGTACAATAATAGAATACCATAGTTTACATAGGTGTGATTTTCTTTCCCACATGAACATCATCTAAACACATGTGAATATCAATTAATAAGGCCAAAAATGCTACATATTTTCACTTACTATAACAGAAGAAATTTGTATTCAGGCAAGTCAAAAGAAAGATATCTTCCAATGAAGCTGGATAGGGGAGGTATATGTAAAATACAGGTAAAGTTCTGTCATCCAAGAATACTACTGAATATGTTTACAAAAATGCAGATTATTTCCACCCGAGTTTGTCCAGTTTGGGGAATGCCTGCCAGATTCAAAATGCTAGGTAATTTTTGTTGTGTATTTGCTGTAACTTGAAACTCCATATTTTTCTGCTCAGGGAACTGAAATACCCTTTTCAGGCTGATGATGGACGAACAGAATTTGAAGCCCACTAGGCCTATTCAGAATTGTCTTATCATAACCAGGTGCTCTTTGCTACTAATGTGTAAGTACTTCTCTCATCTCTTATGTCTGCACTGCTTTCTTCTTATGGCATAAACCAGAGAATTTAGCAATCCAGTTATTAAAACAAACAAAACTGGAAATAGAAATTCAGTTATTAAAATTTCTCATTTGTAGAAGGAGAATCCCAAGGTAATGTAAAATTTCTGTAGGAAGAGTGTTTTCAGGGGGAAAGTGTAAGTCTGATAGCTAAAGCCAAATGTGAAAGCAAACCCCTCGCGGAAGAGCAGAGGGGAGGAAAGCAGAAACGAGGGTAGATGTTCTGTTGACATCTGGTTGAGTGAAGAAGAAACAAACAGAAAGTACCAGTCACCAGGCCCAAAGCAAACTTGATTTAGATATACCTCAGCCTCGTGGTTGTCTCTCCAAGAAACAGACTGTTGTAGTAGTTAAAGAGGGTAACTATAAATACTTCCTGAAATGTATCCATAGAGTTTCTATTCTTTTTAGTAAAGCAATCACCTGTTAAACCATATGGTTAATGTTTGTTTGTAGGAGAAAATTACCTCATTGGCTACCAGGCAACATAGTCTGATGGTGAAGGCTTGAACTGGTGTTTTGCTGCAATTCTTTTAGACCAAACAGCCTGTGCATTGCTCCTGATTAAGTTCTGGGAGACAAGCAGCTGCTAAACCTCAGCCTTCAAGTTTTCTGCTTTTAGTATCCACAACTAATAGCAAAAAGAGGGTTTGTTTCTCTTTCTTTTGTCATGCTTCTTGACAACTCATCATGCAGTTCAACAAGACAGACCGAGCTGATTTATCAACAACAAAGTTGCCTTCTCTCCTCTGCCCTTCTCCTGATTGCATGATCCTGCTCTTTTCTAGCTGCACTAGCACTGCTTCTACTCAGCAGATTCTTTGCTGATTCAATTTTGTTCATTAAGCCAACAGAAAAATATTCCATTCTTTCTGCTTGGTTTGTTTGCTGCCAGCCCAGTGACCTGAATTGGCTTGTCAAAGGGTTAAGCAGTGCCAGAGCAGAGTGAAGTGGCAGAAGGACATTGTTTGGAGGAAGAAGAACAACCTT
The DNA here is from genome assembly GCF_000695815.1 of Acanthisitta chloris. Classification (NCBI taxonomy): domain Eukaryota; kingdom Metazoa; phylum Chordata; class Aves; order Passeriformes; family Acanthisittidae; genus Acanthisitta; species Acanthisitta chloris. The sequence goes on from NW_008685426.1 coordinate 31,778, forward strand.
TTTACCAGGAAAAAGATATTAGATAAGCTTATCCATCTTCTCACACAGCACATACACAGACACTAAGCTCCAAGTCATAAGCAGGAACAACTTGAAGTAAGCCAGTGCTGATCTTTCTTAGAACATGTCAGGTCACTAACTGCAGCATTTCTGGAGCTGATCAGCCACAGTTAAACTGTCCATATAACAGAAGAAGGCAAACTCTTAAGTTATCTCAGTGCCAGTTGCTTTTGAGGATGAGGCAAAACCCTAATAAGTAAACAGGGAGGGAAATAAATCCTGTGCATCAAGTAAGCTTTGCTGACCATCCATGTGTATGATCTGAAGCTTCAAGTTATTTCAAATTGGTTTAGTCTTCTTTTACTGAAACAGTATTTCCATTTGTTTGGACTTAGATCACACACATGGACAGTTACCACAAACCTGCTGACACACAGAAGTTTGTTTGTGTGTCCAAACCCTCAGAATTATTATTATTTTTATTTTTTTTTACTATTTGCTCACCTTCTTTCTCTGCTCCAGTTTTTGCTTTAATTTTTCTTCTGAGGATGCTTCTTAGCTACACATCAACTCCCTTGTTGGTTTTTTTTATGCAGAATATGTACTTAATAATATTATACCTGGCTTAGATGTATACTTAAATGCATCATAACATAAAATATACCAAGTAAAGGTGGGCAGATATTTTTGGTTGGAAGTTTTACTGAAAAGCAGTCCAGCTCAATATTAGCACACATATGCTCATCACTAATTTCAGCTGATTGAAATTGCAATTTAAACTGTGAAAAACATATCCAAATAATAGTGAAAAGATACTGAAAAGAAAATTATAATTTTATCTTATGGAGGTATCAGTGCAACAGTGAACTTGACTCTAAACCATGCACCCCTCTTAAGCTCATATAAGTCTATGGAAAAAAGACCCCAAAAAGCTAGCTGGTATGTAGCAAGCTGAGTGAAAAAAAGCCACGGTAAGCTGCAGATACTGTACAAGTCCCTAGCTATTTTACTTGCTTGGATGCTGATCAAATGAGAGAACTTGAAAAAGAGGAAAAATATCCCGGTTAGATAATTGAATATGTATGCAAGAAATAAAAACAAAACAAAACACAACAAAACAAAACCAACCAAAAAACCACATTTCTCCATTAACCAAACTATAAAGGAATGTATGGTGCCCTTAAGTAGAGTTTTTAAAATAATACAAGGAGGCTTAGGTTACTTTCACTGCTCAGCTGCAACTGAAATGCAGATGTGGGAATCAGCTATCTGCAGATGGTGATTTTCCCATAGAGAATTCATAAATAATTTTGTTTTTAACATTCATTTATTGTAAGCAAATAGCAAGAAAATATTTCTGATTTCTATTAGCTGTACATCTTGTAGTTCCCTAGGCCTTATTTAATTCTGGCATACCGTGAAATAACACCAATGGCTGTAATAGGGGCCAAAGCTAAGGAATGGTAATGTTGTACCTGCCATAACCAGCAAATTGGTTCTAAAGTGAGATTCTATCTCCTTCCTCAGTTTTACCCTTCCTTACAAATGAGTTTACTACTATCTCTAGGTTAATTATTTTACATAGCTTTGCAGCACATGGAAAGCTGTCAGATGCTCTACAGAAAACCGACAAATACATTGAAACAAGGTGATGACCCCAGAGCTTGTTACTTGGCTACAAAACAGACCCAAACCAGAGCTACAAATAACAGCACAGGATTACAAATGGATAACAGTAAGTTTCCTCACAACTGAAGTGGAAGCTGATCAAAACCAGGGCTCCAGACATCATGATGCAAAGCCTGATGGTGCCTGCTACATTTCCTCAAGCTGTAGAGTGATAGGTTTTCTTTTCCACTAGCTGATCTGCAGCAGGTGCCAACATGACTAAACTTTGACTAATAGCCAGATGCTCAGGCTTTTACCTATACCATCCAGCTCCCTCATTTCCCAGCAATGTTTCCTGCTTGATTTTGTTTGCTTTTCATATTCTTTTTAAGTTTTCTCCCTGCTGTGATAGCCAGGTGGCTAGAGAGAAGCAGCTGAAATGCTTTGCTTTTCCCTGGCTAGTAATTTATTCCATTTCTCCCCCTTTTTGATAGATAGTGAATACAGTCTGCAGGAAAGTTGCTCTTGCATGATATCCTCTCCAAGCTTCGTGTCTGCTGAAGGCAGCTTCTCATCAGTGAGAGCACAGGAGACACAACACAGCATATCCTGAGTAACACTGCTGTTTGGGGTGTGAAAAAATATATTAAAAAAGCCACAAATCCATCTCAAAATACCAAGAAGTGTAATGTATTTGCCTTTAATAATAGAGCAATATAGAACTGAAGACAGGATGGAGGAGAGGGAAAAAATCACAGGCATCTAAGTTTCGGATGATAAGCAGAAATGTGCAGGTGTTGTGCATTCGATGACCTTCCCCATGTGGGTCACCATATATCAATACTCTGTTAGCAGCCTTACCTAGGGCATCTTGATGCATCTCATTTTTCATGTCTTCATACAGGAATGACTACAATGCCTAAGTTTATATAGATTGGCTTACAGACTGCTGAGGAGGGAAATAAATTTACTAATATTTCAAAGGTGTAAAAGCCATCAAGAGAGAAGAATTATTTATCATAATAAGATTAATTTAATATTTAAGAAATACAGAGTATACAGTCAAATCTATCCAGCAGTGATATCTCTGGTCCCTTTGTGATTTTCTTGAGGAAAAAAGAATTCAATATGGATGCATTTGTTCTTCATTCCAGACATAGCATACAAAGAGGTTATGGTGACATGATGCTTGTGTTTGTGTATATATGCCTCTGTGACTCAGACCTCTTTCATCTTGACAACAGAAGCTGTTAAGTGACCTATAACAGATATTGCTGATTTAGAACATCCTTTAGCTTGGGCTTGCTTTTGTAGCTTTTGTGCAACTGAGGACTAAGGATTCTGCTGCTGGACAGCAAATATCTCTTCTCTGTGATGTATTATTTTGCACAATATCAAAGAAAAATTAGCAGCCAGAAATATTGTATTCCTACAGCAAAACTATATTACTAGTTAGTGTTATTTATACAAATATGAAATTAAATTCTTGTTTAGATTCTACAATCTGTAATTTAGGATTTTTATGTGGACAAAGCTTGAATTCACTTGGTCTTCTGTTTGATTTTGGACTTAACTCTCCAGTATGAAAAGAATTAAAACAATTGCATTTTAGTTTATTGTAAGTGTTCATGTCTGTTGGAGGACCAAAAATAATAAACAACAGATGTGACAGAATCAGGACCTGAAGGTGCCCTGGCTATGGTATTTCCACCCAAAGGAATGAGGTTATCTCAAAGAAATGACTGTTGGCTTTTACACCATTAATGTTACACACAAAGCTGTGCAGCACAGAACCATTACACTGCAGTACTTATCAGAAACAATGAAATCAGCAGAAACACAAGCAGTCTTAGTTTGCTGGGGGTTTTTTTAACTTTCTGAAGCTACTGCAATAACCTACAAAAAATTCCAAAATGTGGTTAAGCTTGCAACACTGCAGCAATTTTAAATACTGCTATGTAGCAGTAGGGCTTTTTAACATACACACACAAAAGCATGTGAATATTTCTCTTTTTTTCCTTTTTTTTTTTTTCTATTTCTGTTCCTCACTCATTTTCTGTGAACACCTCTCTGGTATTTGGTGTTCAGCCTGAGTGCGATTCTGCAGTAGTATGTCTGCCCCACCCTGGGGGACTTCTGAGACATGACACTGGATTCCAATCCAACTGAAAAGCGCCTTTGTTTGCTCTAAGTACCCTGCCTGGCAGCATTAACGTTTCACCGCTGATCTCTGTCCTTCTATTCCCGCAAGTGTGGCTATAAGGCTTCCTTCCCATTGCCCCGGAAAAAATAAGCAGAAAAAGCAAGAAAAACCCAAACCCAAAATGAAACACAAAACCAAACAAAGAAACAACAATAACCAAAAAAAAAAAACCCAAAACCCAACCCACAAGCCACAAACAAAAACCCCTATACTACTTCTGAAAGGTTAATGCCTGGAAACTTTTGGTTTCTACTATTGAGTCTAATATATTGTCTAACAAATTCAGCAAGGTAGGTAAAATCCATAGGACGTGTTGATTGTGTTTATAATAGAACTGGTCTACTGTCGTGGAGAAAGCTATTGAAGATTATGGAGAACAAGAATTTCATCTGAAATTACTTGCAAAGCTCTGGACTGGGATCCATAGAATTATGTTTCCAGATTCGGTAAATACTTCCTGAACATTTTTGAGTAAGTTCTTTATCAGCCTTTGCCTTATCTTCCTGGAGAATCTTTCAAGTCCTTTTCTCACCTTAGCTGCTGCTCAACTGCGTTCAGCAGAAGTCTGAGATCAACTAGCACCTCGAGGAAGTGCTCTGCTGGTGACAGTACTGACCATGAGAACCAGACTGACTTCTAGTTAGTGAATTTATGGAATAATTCCATATACAGTTAGTAGATGTTCAGGTAACAGCTGAACATTCATAAATATATGAATCCTGGCATTTTGAGGATTTTGCAATGGATGTCATTGCCTTCTTATTCACTGTAGTCTGTTTGCCAGTCTTATCTTACTGGCTGCAAAGTCTGACAGCCATCAGACAGAAAAAAACAATCAGACATTGACAGAAGTAAAGAGGTGAGGTGAAATGTTGAGAAAAAAATTGTAGTCTGGCCAATTTGCTAAGTCTGAGAAGTCTGAAAGACTTAACAAACACTTACAAATACCAAATATATTCTCAGCTTATGGAAATGGTTTGGAAATTATTCCAGAGGAAAAAAAAAAAAAAAAGAAAAAAGAAAAGTTGAAATTTCAAACATTTTTTTGGTTTGACAACTACACTTTGAGCAACTCTTACCATAAGTAATCACAGATGTCTAAAGAAAAACAAAAGTCACTCGTGTTGTGGTTTTTTATTGTTTTCCTTCTTTTGTAACAGAATGAGAAAAGTGTATTTGTCTACTGGATAATCATATAACTTGATCTTGGGTTCTGACTTTTAGCTGATGATTTGTCCTGAGTACATCATTTAACTCCCTGCACCTCACTTTGGCCAAATTGCAGAGCGTATTCCATCACAAGGTGCTCAAGTGACAGCTGTGACTTTGAACTCCTCAGAAGTAAAAACAAGGCGAAGAGTTACAAGTCATAACAGTGGAAACTGCAATTAAATGTAAGAAAAAATTTATTTAGATGAGAGTGGTTAAGCACTGCATGCCAAGAGAAGTTTCAGGATCACCATTCTTGGAGATTTTCAATACTTAGTTGGAAAAGTGCCTGAGCAATCCAGCCCAATTGTGAATGTAGCACCACTTTGAGCAGGAGGCTGCATTTAATGTCCCCAGAAGGTCTCCTCCTATGTAAATTTTTGATGTTTAGAAATCTTGCATTGTGAGGTGGTTTTGTGATTTTGATTCCCCAGTGTCTGAAAGCAAGATGAACTAATTGATATGCAAGACTTAGAAGTGCCCTAGCATGTGTACAGGATGACAGCAAAGGAAATATGAACCTGAATGCCAAAAGAAACAGTAGGCTTCAATATAAACCCAGTTTTCCACATCTTTAGGTACAACTGTGAATTCTCTTTAAGAATCTAGAGAAAAGCATGCCTCCTTCAGGCAACATTGTGTAATGTCTGTTAGCTTCTACCAGAAAGAGCAGATAAAGAGACAGACAACTTAGAGAGTATTTTCATTAATTAAGCATTTTCTCTTAGTGGACACCAGGGAGAAGAGCTCAGCACCTCCCTCTTCACTTCTCAGGAAGATGTAGAGAGCAATGAGGTTGCCCCTTAGCCTCCTTTTCTCTAAATGAGACAAACCCAGTGATCTCAGTCATTCCTCACAGGACATGTCTTCCAAACCTTTCACCAGCTTTCTTGTCCTCCTCTGGATGCATTCAAGGACCTTCACATCCTTCTTGAATGATGGGGCCCAGAACTGCATACAGCTCTCCAGGTGAGACAGCATCAGTGCTGAATACAGGGGATAACCATTTCTTTTGACCAGCTGATGATGCTGTGTTTTATGTGCCCCAGGATGCGTTTTGTCCTCTTGGCTGCAGGGACACACTGCTGATTCGTCTCTGCATCCTGATCCTTAGTCATGAACACAGCAGTGCTGACAGAAAGTTGGCTCTGTGCCCCGCAAGGCCAATTGCCTGACACGGTCACTGGGAAGGTCGGGGAGCTGGAGCCATGATTAGCCCTCTCCTCTGACAGCCTATCTGGATAACAGGAATTACCTCATTGCATGAGTTGTGATACACAATACCGTGGCAAGGTTCCGTCTGATTTATGGTCATCTTAGACAGACAGAAAAGAGACTTAAGGAGGTAGACAGGCCTCTAGAATTCTGCTTCCAATTTACTGGAAACAGAATTCTAGAGAGGAAAAATTTGAAAAAAATGAACACAAAGAACTCATCAACCTGTGGAGTCACCATCCCTGGAAGTGTTCAAGAAACAACAGGATGTGGCACTTAATGCTATGTTTTAATTGACATGGTGATAATCAAATGTTGGACTTGATGATCTTGGAGATTTTTTCCAGCCTTAATGATTATATGTTTCTATTCTATGACCTACAATTTGACCCTGTTATCCTTGTCTCCCACAGAATGCTTATTTACATAAAGGTGTCTTTCTCTTCTGTGAGAGAGAAAAGGACTCCTTTAGGAAACATGGCAAGAAGGACTCCTAATCCCACCCTCCATATAAATGCTGAATAAGCACTTTGACACATTGACAATGAAGGGGCTATTTTCTGAGCACAGCCTGAGATTAGAAAGTTCTGAATGCTTGTGCATGTTTTCTTAGGTACATCCTACCTGCATCCATGGAAAAAGCAAGCCCATTTTATGCATTGGTATTTATCACACATCATGCTTAGGACAGTTTCAATAGAAAATTCCAAATACTTATTTTTCTCTTTTACCCCCCCACATACGTTAAAGCAAAACCAACTCCTTCTAAACATTTCAGCCACAGTTGTTAAAGTGTAAAATATCATTACAGATAGGACTTTAAGATGACCTTTGTTCTTAGTGCCAACAAAAAGAAGGTTAAAATATGACTTTAAGGAAAACTGAATATTCCAGAAAGAAATGAGCATAGGAAATAACTTAGACTTTTGTGTCAACAGCATTTGACAGGAGGCTGATGAGAACAGGACAAGAGTGTCACTGTTTCAAAGAGCTTTCATGATCAATATTCTCAGATGGTTTTAATGATGTCATTTACCGGAAATATTCGAGGCATTAAAACCAGAAAATATTACTGTAATAGCACATGGTACATGTTTCTTTTTAAAGAAGAAAATATTTTCTTTGTTAGCGGATTTCTCTGAATTTGTGAGGTCCCAAGTTCAGCTAATAGGTGTGGCAAAATTCGAGTATGTCTATGGTGCATACAAAACCTTCAAGGTGTTTTTATTTTCTAAAAATAATTCCTGTGGGAAAAAACGAAACCCTATAGCCATGGAAGAAAATATTTTAGTAGTAAAAACCAGAAACAAACCAGAACATTCACAGGTTGCATTTCCCTTGAAAACCGAAAAGAACATGGAATGCTTTTGCTACAAAAACATTAGTTAGTAGCTGTCTTGACAGGATGCACTCTCAGCTCACTCAACTGTGTTATTTGTATGAAAACCTAAGGTAATCTGATCTGACACCAGGATGCAGTGTAAAGCATATGTGAGACTAATGTTAAAGACTTCGGTGTCACTCCAGAGTAACACCTTCAAAACTAGCAACTGTAAACGTCAGTGAATTTTTTCTTCTTTCTCTGAATTAAAAGGATTAATGTTACACAGCTATATGAACCTACAATGATGAAATCTTTCTCCATACACTACACGGAAAGAAACAAACCATGACTTTGAATAATAAATCGTATGAAACGTGGAAGACTTGTTTAAAAAATATGTCAAGATGAAAAGAGGGATCTTTGTGTATGCTAAAGAAGATATATACAGGAAATCAAGCTATATATAGCAGAAACTAACAAAGACCCAGTGATAACCAGCAGGTCTTTTTTCAGTGCTATGTTTGTCTTCTAATGGCCAGTTAAAGCTTTCACAATGTCTTTAGCAGTCACCCCCTCCATGTGTCTGAATTGAGGAACAGAAAACAAAACACAATGTAAAAAATTTATGAAACACATTAAAATGGAGAAGACATGACAATGAATCCTGCAAAGGATTAGGCTTCTTGGTTCCACATTTTGAGAGACCTTCACTGAAACAAGAAAGAGATTTTTCTCAAATATTTCTAAGTGATACCTCCCTTACCTCTTTTTTTTTCTCCTGGCACTCTTGTGCTGTCTGGAGCACTCAAACTTTGCATAGAAACCACCTGTAGACACCAGCTATCTCTGCCACTATTCACGTGGTTCAAATTTCCTGTTATTCACTACCCTTTGTTTTTCTTCTCTCCTACCCAGTCTTCCGTGCACAAACCCCCTCTATTTTTTCTTTAAAAAAAACCCCACAACAAGTCAACCTCTTGTCCCTTTCAATTTCCTCCTCTACAAGAGCAAATCTGCAGGATTATGGTGAAGAACTTGAGAAGAAATTAGAGTAAACAATACTATTGGGCCTATTTATAGAAAGGGAATAAGGAGAGTATGAATCAGCCCACAATTACTCAGAGTTAGTCCCTCTTGCCTTTCTCAGCAGGCAGGTAACATAATGATTCATGAGCTTTTGGCCTAAGGGAGTCAGAGCAAAGCTCAAATGCAGATGCCACAGCCTGAAAAACCTACAGTTCTGTAAAATACCTGTGGGAAATATTTTATTAAGAGGTGTCTCAAAATTCAGTGTAATTGCCTGAAGTCCTTAGAGAGGAAATTGCCATCTTTTAAGAATGATCCTGAAAAGCTTAGATTTTTATTTTTCTTCCTCCCAAAACTAAAGTTCATATATAAGCTAGACCTGTTAGTATATATTTTTTTTCTCAATCAGTATGTTCTGGAATTCCCATTTCAGATTTTACGCATGAAAGAAACTTCCTGCCATAAGTATTTATAACATTTTACTGACTGTATTAAATGTTTGCATACATCTGTGCAATTTATTTCATCTGTTGAAACTTCAGTTTAACACCTGGAGAGCCTGTGATCTGTATGTAATTGAAATATATTACACACCAAGCTATATGGTAAATTGAAACTAAATTAAATGAAAATACAGGCTCACACTAGAAAAATCTAAATTAATTCCTTGGTATAGGGGAGGATTCCAGACTGGAATAATTCTCTAGAAAAGACTAGCCAGAAGAATAGCAAAAGGAACAATGGAATTTCTTTTTTTCAATAAAAATGAAGAATAGAATAAATAAAGAGTCACCAAAAAACTTAAGAAGAAACCATCAAAGCACTAAATTCTTCAGAGCATATTAACATTTAAAACAGCATTAGTATGTGGAAGGCAATAAATGTGATGCCAAATTGTAAATTATTGTCTAGGGAACAAGAAACCAATGAAATAAAACTTCCATACTAAGTAAATTGGTTGAAATTATAATAATGACTAGAACTAGTAGTTGATAGGTAACTATGATAGGATGAGGGAAAAATAACTTGAATTCCATAATGGAAAATCACTTGTTGCAAGTGCATTACAGTTCTTGGAAGAAATAAAAAAGCCAATAAGCAACAGCAACCTCTGATATCTTGAAAGATTATTTTGTTAAGAATCTTTTCAGAAGTCTAACTGAATTAATTCCTGCTTGAAGTATAAAGCAGAAGGTGGTTTTCTTTAACAAAGATTCCAATTAGGTCCCAGTGAGATGTATGCTTGGATCTGTTTTTTTATTATATTGAGGTAGACAAGGAACAAATACTGAGATGACAAAGTTAATTAATATATTATTCAGGGTGATAAAACTAAAAGTCATGTGTGGAGATTGACAGGAATTTCTTATATTATTGAGTGATTGGGCAATAGTTTGACAGCCAAGACTGGATGGTGATAAATGCAAAGTAATGCAGAAAGAATAAAACAAGATTTGGCATACATATAGACTGATGGGCACTACTCTTACTGTTCCCATTCAAGAACGAGGTCATAATTATACTGAAAATAATTCTATTAAATCAGCACCGTAATAGCCATTAGCAATTAAAAAAAAATTAATGAGAGAGAAAAAAGGAAGCATCATCATTATCACTGCTTAAATCTATGGCACAACTACATCTTGCATATTAGGTGTAATTCTTTAAATCCTGTCTCAATAGTAAGATATGAGAAAGATTAAAAAGAGGCAGAAAAATATAAAAAGGATTGTCAAAACCAGTGTGGCTGTCTGTAACACTAGGAAATGAAAGATCTGATCCTAAGGTAAGAAGCAGTTGTACAGTCATTTACCCAATGATAACTCTTACTGTCAAAATGTTTAGCCTCACATAAATGATTTCAGAATTATTTCATTCTATTTAAGATCATTGTCTCAGTGTAATAACTTCCTTGTGTCATCTATTGCTAAGAAAGTAATTTTATAGGAGTGGTGGCAAAAATAAGAACTGAAAGTCCTACATCTTGTTCCATTTGGACAGGAGATTATCAAGGCGCTTTAATGGAGCCGATGCAGATGGAAATTTTGAGCATGCAAAGTAAATGGTAAAACTGAAAACTTACGATATCTGAATTCCATTAGATATTTGATCCTGCTGTTACTACACTGAAGAAAATGGAAAATGAGAAATAAAACAAGGGGTAAATGATCTCTCCAAACAAGATCCTCAGACAGACTTAAAATGGGAAGGTCTCCATGAAAACAGACAAAAAGATCTCAAATGCAAGTAGAGGGGGTCTGGTTAGATCTTAATCGTGATCTCTTCAGATATTTCTAACCTGAAAATAAGCTCTATCAAAATGCAAAAAGATCCCAAGAAAGGATTTGAGGCTAAACTGGCAGTAGGATAACATGATTAAATCATTGATCAATGGGAATGACTGCAGGCCATTGAGGAGGAAACTGGTGCTGAAAGAAAAGAAACAAAACCCCTTAATTACTGATCAAAGACAGAAACATGTCATGTGATTGCAATTTTCATCCATGTATCTGCATGGAGTTGTGCCTTTCAGTTCTTTGAGACTTCAACCAGAGGATGCCCTATAAATCTGTTTTCATAATTATACCTTTTACACCAAAATTTTCATCTATCCTGATATTGGCTGTGCCTATGGATTTCAGACTCATCCAGGAGTTTTCAGATTGGAAAGTTTTGCCAATATCATGGCTGATCTGCTGGTATTTGCACAGTTATTTTTAAATATTGTAGAACCATAGACTGCCCCACACTTCAGATGCTACACCATTTTGTGGTACAAACCCTTCATTTCTGGATCCTCTGAGAGTTCAGAATTTCCTAGCTAAATTAAAGGGGCAAAAAAAGTCTTTTATTTTTATTATGAAACAATTTATGAACTTCTAAGAAAGAAGAAGGAAGAAGGAGGCAGCTAACAAGTGCAAAAAATCTCATTACAGATATATTTTTATTTTCAGAAAAATGCAAAATAGCTTTCAAGTGTATCTGGATATTTTTAAGAAACAAAACCTCATGAATATTTAAACTTCTTTATATAAAAGGACAGGACATTTATATAGGGTGCCAGTGCCCAGGAACAGGCAGCAAGGGCTGCAGGAGGGCTCTGTGAGGATAGGCCAGAGCTGCCCTAAGCTGTGCTGTTTCCAGCTGGCTCCAACCTACCCACTGCAGGGCTTGGCTGAGCCCCCCAGACAAGGTGGGGGCAGCACTGTGTAAAATATTTAAGACAGGGAAAATCCACAAGAGGACAGAGAGGACAAGGGGAAAAAAAAATGCAAGAAATAACCTTGGGAACACTAAGGTGGGAGAAGATGCCCCTTTTAGACTATTGCTGTCAATGAAGAATGAAAGCTGAAAGGTCATATTTCAAAACAATAAATATTAGGATTGCTTTTCTGACTTCTATACCAGTGAGGAGTAACTGGACTACCAGTAACTAAATGGGAATGTATTGCCTGGCTTGCAGATTTATGTTAGCCTCTCATCCCGATATTATCACAATTTGTCAAGCAAGAAATTATATTGAAAGTGTGAGTTCTGATTGAAACTAATTTAAATATAATTATTATCATCCATGTGAGACGAAAAGGGCTTCTCATCGTTTATATTTTGAGTTGAGATAGAATCACTTCCACTCAAGTTTTCTTACATTGCCCCTACATGAATGTAATTACACTCATGGGGATCCTTCAACCTCTGTATTTTGGTTCCTCAACTGCAGCCGTAAGTTTGATGTAATTTTAATAATATTTGTCCTATGTAATGGCTTGTAATAGGCTCCAGAATGATTTTACACACTAAAATGTGCCTCCCCAAAGGATTCAACAGGAAAGCGTAACTATCAGCTACAGGGAAAGTAACTGCCATGGAGTCTGAAGCATTTAAAGTTAATGCTGTACTGCTAAAATATTGAAGTATATCACTTTCAGACATCAAAGGCCTTTATCTATGGCACTTTAATACTGGAATTTTTATTTTAGTTAAATGACTTTGGCCGCTATTGTCATTTTTGCCTGGTTGAATGTTTTACAATATTATCCAATTTTTATGACTTTTTATAACTTTACATTTCTCCTTCACCTACTAAAGAGTAAAAAGAAGTATAACTTAGAAAACAAAAATTCACAATAATTGCTACAATCTGACTGAAGATCTTTGGATTTTTAAAAGCTCAAACATTTCCCAAGTGACTTGGAAAGTTCCTTGGAAAACGTCAGTGCAAGTGTCCTGGTTATAAGATATTCATATATTAACCACACCTTTTTATTTTGCGGTTTGAAATAACAAATACTATGTGTTGTGATGTATTATCAAATCAAAATTTGATTTTCATGTGCCTAATCATAGCTTCCAGGAGAATATGCTCCGTGATCTTGCCCAGCATTGAGGTGAGACTGCCTGGTCTATAATTTGCTGGTTCTTCCATTTTCCCTTTTTTAAAAATAGGGGCTCTATTTCTCTTTTTCCAGTCATCAGGGACTTCACCTGACTGCCACAATTTCTCAAAAATTATAGATAGTGACTTAGCAACTACATTCGCCAGTTCCCACAGGACCTGAGGATGAATTTCATCAGGACCCATGGACTTACGCACATTCATGTTCCTTAGAAGGTCTCAAACCTGATCTTCTACAGTGGATTTAGGGATTTCATTCTCCCAGTTTCCACCTTTGCCTTTCTCAGCCTGATAAGTGTGGCTGGTGCACTTGAGGTTGAAAATTGAGGAAAAGAAGTCATTGAGAACCTCAACCTTTGCTTTATCCAGGGTAGCCATGTCTCCTCTTTCCTTCTGGAGAGGGCCCACATCATCCCTAGTCTTCCTTTTACATGTGGCATACCTGTAGAAGCCTTTCTTTTTATCCTTAATATTCCTAGCTAGCCTCAATTCCAGCTGTGCCTTAGCTACCCTGACTATGTCTCTAGCTTCTCTTACAACTTCTCTGTATTCCTCCCAGTCCATTTGTCCTCCCTTCCACCTCCTGAAGGTCCCTTAGCTTCTCTGACTATGTCTCTAAGTTCCCTTACAACTTCTCTGTATTTCTCCCAGGCCATTTGTCCGCCCTTCCACCTCCCAAACGCCTCATTTTTTTCCCCTGATTTTCCTCAGTAATTTCTTATTCATCCACAGAGGCTTTCTGGCATTTTTGCCAGGCAACCTCTCTGTAACATCCCTGATCTGCACTCCCAGGGCACAACACACTTCCCTTGAGAGCGGGTCAGCCTGACAAATGAGTGCTTCTGTGCCTCTCAAGGCTGAGTTTCCCACTACTATCACTCACCTCCTTTTCTTAGTTGAGCTAGTTTTAATTTCCCTTGTCTGTGGGGCAGATGATGTCCACAAGCTTTCTCAGCACTCATGGATGCATCGCATTGGGGCCCATGGGCTTGTAGATGTCCAGTTTAATTAGGTGTTCTCTGACCCAATCCTCCCTCTTTCACCAAGGGAAAGTCCTTTATCCCACCTTCATTTAACCTCGTCTCTTGGGTCAGAGATTGCTGCGGGCTGACCTTATCCATGAAGACTGATGCAAAGAAGACTTTCAATAACTCTGCCTTCTCTGCATCCTCTGTTATCTGGATCCCTCTCCATTAAAAAGAGGACCCACGTTATCCTTTGTTTTCCTTTTGGTATTTATGTCTTTTAAAAAGCCCTTTTTGTTATTCTTGATATCCTTGGTCAGTTGGTTGGCTTTAGCCTTTCTCGTCTCATATCTATCTGCTTTAGCCATCTCTCTATATTCTCTCCAAGTGGCCTGACCCCGTTTCCACCTCCTGTACATTCCTTGCTTATGTTTCAGTAATGACAGGAGTTCTTGGTTCATCCACAGAGTATTGGCCTTTCTCATCTCATATCTACCTGCTCTGGACACCTCTCTATATTTGCTCCAAGTGGCCTGACCCTGTTTCCACCTACTATGCATTTCTTGCCTATGTTTAAGTACTGACAGGAGTCATTGGTTCATCCACAGAGGTTTCACGTGCCCTTGGCAAAATTTCTTTCTCACTGGGATTGAGTGCACGCTCAGCATGTTCGCTGAGGACACCAGTGTGTGTGTGGTGCAGTCAATGCACTGGAGGGAAGTGATGCTGACCAGAGAGACCTTGACAGGCTTGAGAGGTGGGCTGATGCCAAACTCATGAAACCCAGGAAAGCAAAGTGTAAGGTTCTACATCTGGATGACAGCAATCTCAGGCATGCCTATAGATTGGGCAGAGAAGTCATCAAGCGCAGCCCTGCAGAGCAGGACTTAGGAGTGATTGCTGATGAAAAACTCAACACGAGCCAGCGGTGTGCACTCACAGCCCAGAAAGCCAATCAAATCCTGGGTTACATCAAATGGATTGTGGTCAGCAGATCGAGAGAAATTATTCTTTCTTTCTACTCTGCTCTTGTCAGACCCCACCTGGAGTGCTGCATACAGTTTTGGTGTCTCAACATAAGAAGGCTATGGAGCAAGTCCAAAGGAGGGCCATGAAGATGGTAAGAGGATTGGACCACCTTTGTGAAAACAGGCTGAGAAAGTTGGGGCTGTTCAGCCTGGAGAAGAGAAGGTTGTGTGAGAACCACATAGCCACCTTCCAGTATCTGAAGAGAGCCTACAGAGAAGCTGGAGGGGTACTCTTTGTTAGGAACTGCAGTGATAGCACAAGGAATAACAGGTATAAATTGAGAGAGTGTTCCAGGGGTCAAGGATCCTGATATAACAGGGGACACGCACACACTTAGGTATTAAATTCAAAACAATTTATTCTGCCTACATACACGCATACTATTGCAAAAAAGGGATACAAGTAAAGAATGAGTTATGTCCCCAACAATTACGGGTACATACTGACTCCAAGAGTGATAAGACAAGTGGTTCAGCACAGAGTCCCATTCTGGGAAGGGGTGGGGGGGAGGTGCAGAAGCTTAGCTGGTGTCCCCATGGAGGCAACGAGGTCCTCAGGTTCTTGTGCCCCCCCCGACAAGGAGGTGTGCATGGCCTTATGTATCATAATTTTGCAGCATCATCCTGACATGACCAGTACATGACAGGATGAGGTGGGTCCAAATTTTTCAGGCAACAACATGCCTTTTGTCATGTATGTTTTGTGGCTCTATACATGCATGTAGGGCCTAAGAGTGGTTGTCAGTCCCCTCTGTGGGTCATTACTTCCTCACTCTTCCTCATCATCACCTTTATGTCCTTGACAGGCTCCTTGGCAGTCAGTCAAGGCTCATTATCCTTTTGTTTTCCTTAGCTGAAGTTTTCTTATCACTTATTCCTTTTTGACTCCATTCCCACAGGCCAGCTGCAACTGCTTACTTTTATATTCCATTTGACATGGCCTGCTGTGGATCACCTTCATTTATAAGTGTCTTTGGGCGCAGAAGGGAAATTTAGATTAGATATTAGAAGGAAGTTTTTACTGTAAGGGTGGTAAGACACTGGAACAATTTGCCCAGGGAAGTTGTGGATGCCCCAACCCTTGCTGTGTTCAAAGCCGGGTTGGAAAAGGTTTTGAGCAACTTGGTCTGCTGGGAGGGGTCCCTGCCCAGGGCAGGGAGGGTTGCAACTAGATGATCTGTATGGTCTATTCCAATCCCTTAACACGGTTGGCATCACACATTAAGAAAGTTTTCCTTTTCTCACAAGCAAGTTATGTTCTTACTGGTTTATGTTCTGGAACTGTATGTGGTGGTACTCATCAGCCGCACTTAATCACCCTATAACTTTAATTAATCTTTGGCATATGTGCCTCTGAGTAGAGGAGCACATTGAAAGCAAGGAGTAAGCGATTAATGACTGTATATATTGAAGTAGGCAGTGTTACTGAGGAGAAAATTATGATTTTAGTGAGAAGCAGGAATATTTATTGTACTGAACAGCCTCTATAGTATAGAAAGCTTTTTACCTCAGCTCCATTCTTCCAGCCTTGTCACATCCAGCATCTTACCTCCTGATGTCTGACCCTTGTACAAAG
Organism: Acanthisitta chloris; assembly: GCF_000695815.1. NCBI lineage: Eukaryota > Metazoa > Chordata > Aves > Passeriformes > Acanthisittidae > Acanthisitta > Acanthisitta chloris. The sequence goes on from NW_008685426.1 coordinate 48,325, forward strand.
TACAGGAAAAAAGAAAGTTTAGCGAACATAAACTTGGCTGACTTTACACCACTTCTGGATTTTTTTCCAACAGCATGGAACTTTCCCTCATTCCTTGATATTCCTTTGAAAGCAGTTTTGACACCAGCCTTGGTTTGACTTTGAGATCAAATTTAGGCACTTTGGCTAAAACATTTTTGCCATACTTAAAAAAATATCTTTCTTTATACTGTAAGAACATTCATTCATCCCATCCTACTTCCCACCCCACAAGCAAAATAAAATTCTACCCATCTTATTCAATTTGTTGACTAATTCCCACATCCTGTCACTTTGTGAGCATGTGCAACATAAATGCTATTTTTAAGATTGCTATTCAAGTCACCAATCCCTATAGATAATGAGTTCTCTAGCAATGACCCTTTGAACCTCAGGAAGGAACTTCCACTCTTCTAGAATAAACTCTCTGCCTGGAAGGAATGCCTTTGAAGTTTTCAGCAGGGAGGTCTTAAAACAAGTCTGCAGACTCAGCATTTACGTAAAAATGGAATAACCCCCAGACCCCACAATTAGAACCATTCTTCAATATATCCAAATTACAGTTTGAACACAGCCCCCAATTTCAAAATATTTTCTATTTTTATACTTGAAAACCAAAATTAATAACTGTACTAATTTCAGACATTATTGGATTACCCCACAAGCAAAATAGCTTCTGAGAATCATCAGGGACTTCAGAGCAGTTTCTTCCCTCACAAATTTGGACTTGCAGATAGCACCTTGGGATAGCTGGCACAAAGAGGCAGGAAGTTTATTGCACAATTGCACATTCCAAGTGTCCACTCCTGCAGAGTGAGGTCACTGAGTCCTGGAACGACATCTGAGAGGATTAAATGAGTCTTGTAAACTGACATCATCTGAGAGGAATTAGAGAAAGATGTACATGAAAAATAGAGTTATTAGTATTATAGAAAAGCCACATAATACAAATAAAAGCAAGCATTTCAAAATGCCTGCAGGCAGCTTGAATGATAGTCTGAATGCTATTTTATAATTATGTATGGGATGTTTTTTGTTTAATTATGACTTCATTTCATCAAGTTGAAAGCTACCATCAGTATGAAATGTGGTAGGAAGCCAGATTTAAATGTTCATCAGGGGATGCTGAGAAATATTGTTAGAATCATCAGCTTAAGCCTGACAAGATCATGCAAACTGAAGGAATTCAAAGAGGGTCATGCACTTCAGATGACCTCCACAGGGCCCTGTGCACTATATATGTACAATATGACATAGGGCCAACATGAGTTTTGTTTTGATTTGTTTTTTTCTTAATCAGTGCGCTGTATTTATGAATTTATAAAAGGAAATTGCTGAGGGCAAGTGCATTCACAAAATATCTATGTCATCTCAAGTCTGAACAATGCAGCTATGTTTTCATCTGTGACTTTGTAGCCTAATACAAGTAAGATCACATTATATTGTACAGCAAATCAGTTTCTTTTCTATACAAAACAACTGTCTCAATTATTATTTGAAAAGTAAATCTAATCTTCATGCAAACAAAAAAAACACACTGAGATTGCTGCAGTATTGAAAACAGGGGAAAGTGTCTGCACAGTATTTGGACACGTTTCCACCTCTTCTGGAATTTGCACCTTAGTTATGATATAGAGAGACATGGATGAGATATTTCAAGTACAAACCATGATATAGTCCTGTATAATAGTCCTGTCAGGACTAAACCCAAATGAGATGAGCTGAATGGAGTCTATGCAGTGATGCTCAGGATTCTTCTGCAAGTGCCTGCTGAGATGATCCTTGCAAAGGATAATCTCTAAATGTGAAATGTAAACATTATAAGAACAATGTAAAGTATCCATTGGTTTTAAAGATATTCACAGAGTACAAAAGGTCTTAATTTCCACTTACCTGCTAAATTGCATCTTAGTGTCAGCAAGGTGATACCTACACTTACGTAGAAAGCCCTAGCATGTAGAATCATCTTTAGGTAGAAACCATAGCCATTGTCTCTGGAGAGACCTGAAACAAGTTCGTCATTCTTGAGAGAAGTGTGACATCCATCACCACAGTCAGGGAACAGAAAAGCATCAAACAAGTAGATCTCTAAAATCATGCACTGAGATTAGGCTTTCTCAAACAGCCATGACCAACAAAGCTTCCATGAACCTGTGTCTGCATGCTGCAGATAGCAGGATAGGATGTGATCTAAGTTTTCCAACAACTTCTCTCATCCTTTGAAATGCTGTTACAGAAAACAATTGCACTGACTCTTGTACTATTTCATTGGTGAACTCTCCTGTCTGAGTGGAGAGCAGAGTGTTGCTCTGCTTGCTAAATTATATCTTGAAGAAAAGAAGATGAATCTAATGGATTAAGTTAGTTAACAGCCATTCAGACAAGAATAAACCTGAACACTTACCTGTAGCAGTGTTCTGACTTTTATGAACACTGAAAAGGAAAAAGTAAACCTTCTCTATTAGGTAGGGTGACTTTAGTACCACAGTCTTGAGAAACTTTTTTATGAAACAGATAAATAGCAAATCATTTGGAAGAAAAGCACTGAAAAGTAAGTCATTGATAGCACCCATCAAAAATGTTATGGAAAGTGAAATGAATATATCAAGCCCAAAATAATGAACAAATAACTACATCAGTAAATCATGAATTGAAGTTTTTTTCCTTTGAACTGGGAAAAAATAATCCAAAACAAAATGAAAGAGAGCACTGTCACTTCATATACAGCAATTTTTGTAAATGCCGTTGGAAGAAAAAATTCAGTAGCAGCACATAAAATAATGGATGAGGAAGCCCAACCAAGAATAACTAATCATATTTAAAATAAATAGACTGATAATTAACCACTTAAATAGGAAGGCTTGTGGGATAGGCAGTGTGGGTAAAGCATTCAGGTTTTTTGAGTTTTCCTCACACTGTAGTCTTTACATTTCTTATGCACTGAAACTTAATTTTTAAGCTATAAAAATAATGTAATTCCATGTATTTCTTGGAATACCATGCAGGGATTTTTATATATCAGTATCCATTATTATTATTATGTACAATGATTATCTAATCATTAAGACTGTTTATTCCAAAGTGATTTCTAATGCTGTATTCAGGGTGCCTTCAATTCCCTTTCATCAATATTTACTATCACATGAAAGAGAATAATTTCTCAATACTCCTGGTATGGGGACAGTTTTGCATTTTCATAGAAGAGAGTAAAGAATGTATGGATCAATGCTAGCTAGACTTGTTTTCTGAGGGAAGGCTTTTGAAAGCCTCTTCCTCTCTTGTGCCTTGTCTGGATTCTCTGCTTCATTGCCTTTAAGGCTACTGGGAAAGGTGAGGGTGAACTGCAAAGTAAGTTGGTAATCTATGTAAGAGAAGAAAAATAGTACATGAGCTCCAAAGCTCCAGCTAGTTTTTAAAATGCCCTTTTCATAGGGTTGAGCTAGATGAGGTGGAGGCAGTGCTGCCCGACGTCTCTGAAATATTTCACTTTGATACTAGTAAAGTGTCCTGTTGTACTGGCAGACCCATACTTACATTTCTCAGTTCAAATCCAGCACACACTAGAAAAGCAGTTTTGCCCATCGTAAAATAGATATCGGATGGCTGGTCAGCTAAATAATTCTTCAGGATCCACTGATCATGCTGACTCATTTTCCAATAACTACAGTCAGAACTTAAGCATCCAGTGCACATGCCAGTTCTTAAATTTAAGAATCTGACAGCGAATCATAGTCCTGGGTCTGTAGTAGTCACCTATCGAGTAGAGGCTATAACTGGTATTGTAGATAACAGTCTTGTGTTTTGATGAATAGGAAACTCCATCTTCTTTTCCCTTTCAGTTCTACCTTTTACTCTCTTTCAAGACTTTGAAATTAATCTGACCAAGGTTTTATAACTGGCAAAAATGCTGAACTAAACCTTTTATTCCCTTAAACCACTTCAGTAGAAAAAGAGAAAGGGGAAAGACAACTCACTTCTGCTGAAACTAATCTGGAATTTATGGAAGCCAGTTCAGTATAGACAGGGGCTATAGAGAGCATATGTTTTATATAGCAAGACAGAAGGCCACAGGTATCATGGCTATTGAAAATAAAAACACATTGTCTATTTTCTGTTCATAGTCGTGAATAACATAGATCTCCAGTTAATCCAGTTTTGCAGTGGTTTTACTCTGTTATCAAATGGAAGATAAAGAGGCTTCATAACTTGATTCTTCTGTCTTCTATGCTGACTTTACAGAATCACAGCTTTGTTAATTTCAGCTGTATCACTTCTGATTTACATCTATGCCACCAAGTAGGGAAATAGATATGGAGATAGTTTTTAGCATAATATCTAGAAAGTACTGAGTGTAAAAAAGTCACATCAATTGAGTGCTCATATGCAGTAACTGAGAGATGTTTTAGCAATGCAATATATTAATTCAATTTGTCATTTCAAATTTAAAAAATTCAACACTCAACTGAAAAGATACTCTATTTTCCATTTGAAATATTGCTTGGGATGTTTATTGCTTGCTAATTTGGGGTTTTGTTAATTTGAGGCTCATATACTTAAGCACAAAGCAAATCATGATGGCATAATGTTGATTTCAGACTGCACCCTGTATGGGGGAAGTGTCAGAACAAAGCCTTACAAGGCATTTGCAAAAAATATCCCTTTTCTTTGCTCATCTTGAAACGTCAGGATGATTTTACAATTTCAAGTGGGACCATTTTTGCAAATGCATTCCATTGCAGATTTTCATGCTAACTTTCTGTTGTATACAGTTCCAATTACTACTTCTGTCGTGATTACTATAATACTGTAGCATGAGCATAGAAACCTACAGAAGTGGGACTGCTTTCTAATTGCATCAATTTGATTTGAATCTATATAACATAAAGTGCTGAGAACATTTTTGTACCTTTCTCTTTGTAAATACAGTCTCTTCCATGAGCTATAGTCTACATCCATGCTATTTTTACTCATACTGTCTTGCAAGTGAGCAGCACAAATTTAAAGTCCCCTATTGACTGCAAATCATTAATTCGAGTTCAAGTTCTGCATTAGCTGTTCATTTAAGAATCTCAGAATGCCAGCATGAACAAACAATGCCTCAGACCAGGCAGCTGGATCAATTTGCACAACTTGAGAACCTTCTGACTGACAGATCATATACCCACATTATCAGACTGCACAGTTCCCATCTCAAATTGTATCTTTTAACATACAAAACAGTCCAAGTAAACTGAAGATTAAAATATCAATCGGTTTAAGCCTGAACTTGTGGCAGAACAAGGTAGATATTTGTTTATATATTTAGGTAATTAATGAGAACCCCATTACTGTGTTGTTTGCACTGCACAGAATCCTACCTACTGAATGCTCCTGTGAGAGTCAGAAGGACTGTGAAGAATCTCTATCAGTGAATTGCTGGGACACTTACCTGGAGCTCTGAAGGCCTCTACTCTCTTCCTCCTCATAATTGTTCTCCCAGACTGGCCAGTACAAAACATTTTACCTTCCTGGGCAACAGTTTCACTCTTCTGGCAGTCAGACAGAATTACTGCAATTACAGGCCTGAAAATGAACATTATTAAATGTAACAAAGACATATACTGTGGCTATAAAGTTGGTTGTTTTTTTTTATTTTTACAGCAATTGTCATTATTTTTAGCTACATTATTTATGCTATTTTAAAGACTAATATTCTGTAATGGTTTAACACCTTTTCTAAATTTCTGGCACTCTCAAGTGTTGAAGTTTCTGAATCTATTTCTCAGATAAATCTTAAATATCACTAAAACTTCTACAGTTGTAAAAAAATGACCAAACAACTCTGAATACCCAATAAACTGCAATCACTCTTTGTTTATAAATTTAAAAACAAAACGTAGGAGGTGGGTAGTGTGTCTCTATGAGTATCATTGAATGTCTTAAATGTTGATGGTGCAATGGAATGAACAGAAGGAAATGTCTGTCCTATTTTAGAGTCATTTGGTTACCTTCAATGTAATTCTAGTTAGACATGTTACCCTGGCAGCTCAGTGGCTCGAGTACTTCTACTGAAGGCCATGACATGACAAAACAGGCCTGAGAAAACAAAATTTGATCACAATACAATTTTATAGAGGTTATAATTTCCACTGGGCAAATCTACAGTGTCCTTGGAAAACTCTGGGTTTTGTGCCAGCTGTAACTAAACTCACATAAATTGAGAATGAGCTGCCAGGTGGCTAGGGACAGAGTTTTTACAAAAACATTGGCTGCACTGTGCAGAAAAATACTTGGCACTAAATGCTGTAGCTAAATGTGATTATTTTGAAATTTATTATACAATATGGATAAAAGTAATTTCAGTCAATTTAGACAAAGAGGAGAAACACAATGAAAATTGACACGTAACACCAAATAAAGACATTTAAACAGAGTGAGTTCTTCATATATAATTTTAGAGATGTATCATTTGTTTCCTTATTCCAAAGTTATGTCCCAAATAAGAAATAGTTTATGATTTGTAACATTTTTGCACCAAGGTAACAAAAAGAAAGCTGTACGTTCTCTGCCAAGTCCCTGCCTAGTCTCACCCCAGTAAAAGAGAGTAAATTGATACAGTCTTCAATCACTCTAGATGGTATCACAGGTAGGCTCTGCTTACTGCTTTCAGCTTTCCTCTTCATTGAAATCAATGAGAAGATTATGCCAGTTTATTGTTCTTTAGCTTCTAGGAAACTAGGAAAGACATTTTTCTCCCTGAATTCCTCTTTATTCAGGGCAGATTGCATAGATGCTGCCAGTATTTTGCAATTTATCCAGTCATCATATTTTCTGAAAGGCTCATTTCGTGCATGCAACAGCCAAATATGCCTTTAATGAAGACACCTCAAAACTCTACGCAAAATGCAGTGTCAGCTTCAAGCACACAACCTGACTACAGCAGAGATTCAGAGATTCATGCCTATATTTTTTTTTTAAACATTTTCACAAGATTAACACCAAGACATGTGGAAGCAACTCTCTGCAAGACAGTCTCATAGTTTTTGCTATAGTTTTTGAAAGTTTGAAGTGATTCCTGATAGGGTCTTTATTTTGGTGACTACTACTGCTGTGCAAAACCAGATTGTATTATCCCTGAGGCAAATGCCTGAAGCTGGGAACTAGACAAACTCAGGGACACTAGGTCACTTTTACTATCATTCCCACTGCTCTAGGAATTTGGTATCTCCGTGGGTACTGTCCTTCAAAACCACAAGATATGCCTGCAGCCAGCAGCGTATTGGCTCTCTACCATGCCAGGTTTCCAGTACTGCATCCCAAGTTGTTTTGAGCTCACCAGAAATCCAGAGACACACAGCACTCACAGAATAAAGATTTTGCATTTGGGTGTTGGAGCCATCATCTCCAGCAGAACGCAGGAGTGCACTGCTTTCCTCAGCAGCCACCCTCTCTCATTGCAGGTGATGTTTTCCCTCATGCAGCAAGACCCACATTGCCAGGCAAGCTCAGCAAGGAGGGGAGACAGCTGTGAAACTACATTGGCAGTGGACTTGCAAGAGCAGATAACTAAAAGCTGCAAGGTACTGCTAAGATGCTTCTAGCTCCTGCCAAACTCCACTGAAACTAGAATCAGATCCCTACTTTGAACACAACATGATGGTCACTGAAGTTCTTCCCGAAAGCCATTTATTTCCCACTGATTAGCCCAGATTGCATTGCTGTTTAAAGACAGCAAATTATTCAAGATTCTTGCAATGTGTTCTTTAAAGTTACCAGAGAGATCCAAAGCAGTGAGACAGCAAAAATCAAAAGCTGTGAAATGTTGAGCTATGCTTCCAGAGACCACTTAATAAAGGAAACTGAAAAACCCACCAGCAAACAAATTGTTAAAGGTAGTACTTCTGATGTGAGCCTACTTCAGGTCCCTATCATATTGCCTGACCTTTATACTGAGCCTGGAAATATGAGTTTTTTAACTCCACAAGCTTCAAATGCAACCCTGAGAAGTAGGATAAAGCTGCACCATCATAATATATTACTGATGTATAAAATATTAAAGTGCCCTGCAAAAGACACCTCTTTGCTACCTCTATTTGCTATAAAATAAAATGATAATTAAAAAAACAGAATAGAAAAAATAGATTCTTCCTTTCCTTTATACATCATTATTATGCTGATTTATGGTTTAAGCCAGAATAATAACTATAAGTTCTAGACAATTCTGACTGTACCCTGTCTTTGTTACTGGGCACAGTCATCAGCTAAATGTACTGTAGAAACATATATCCATCTTGCAACAGTTTGATGTTCATATCACTTCCCCTTAGCAATAAGCTGCTTTTTAAAATTAAACAGAAAATAACAGATTTCATACTGATTCAAGTTGTAGTCATTTTTTACAATATCTTTATACCCCATCACACCATTACTATAAAGGCTTTAGGAGGAAATGCTGTGGCGCCCCTCTTACCCTCACTTGTCAGCACATGAACAGAAATAGTTATCACACATACAATTCACACCTTACCCTAATCCAAAAATTAATTCAAACTAACTTTCAAGTGCAGGCAAGTCTCTACACCTGCCCAATAAATTTTTCACCATACTTATGAATTGTTCTATAATAATGTATAAAATGACCTGCAGCAATATATGGGACTCCTCATGTTGGAACATGAATATACACAAAAAAACCCACCTTCATATATTTATAAGAAGTCTATTGGAATAGAAGATCCACTTAACATTTGGAAACAGCTGAGATAGCAAAAAAGTCTGGCAGCTGGAAATAACCAGCAGGTAAGGATGACTAGTCTAGATGTCCCAGAATTAATAAGACCAAAGTGGCCAGAAATGATTATTTCAGAGTTAATAAGTATATAATTAAGAGATGTGCTGGGGAAAATGTTAATAACTATAATTCCAAGGATCTTTATCAGAAAACTAAATGATGGGACTGAGGAAAGATAAAAGACTGAGAAAAAAATTATTTTTTAACAATCCATTTCTAGATTACTGTGATTAGTATATATATGTGTATTGTTTTCAATTAAAGAAAACTCCTATTATACTAAAAATTTCATTTTCATTAAAAAAAAGTCAAAGTGTCAACTTATGTTTAGTCATTATTCATGAATTGCAGTTCAGTAAAGTTTTGGGGAGAAAAATGGTATGCTACAAACAGATTATGTTGCGGTAAAAAGGAAAGTGTAAAGAGGCTACAGGAACAAAACCAGGAGCTTTCATATGACAACTGGAAAGAATTGTTTTACTTTAGGTCTGCCAGCTCTAGAAAACAATAAATGTTACAGATAATTTTACTGTACACAATATTAAATTCCTACAGACAACTACTTTCAAGAGAACACACCTGCATAGCTGATTCTTGCATCCATTAGCAGCAGAGTTACAGTATGAGGCTTTTTATATTAAAGTCATTGAAGCAGGAATATTGTTAAACTGCTCATGTAAAGCTCCAAATGGGCAAGAGTTAATGCAATCAGTGCACATTCCTACTTGACATACAGCAAATAAATATTGGCCAGAGGTTGGTAGTCACAGTGTCCATGAAAAATAATACTGTCAAAATGGTATAGATGGTGAAGCATTTGGATAAGACATCCAAAAAGCATTTTAGTGGCCCACTGTTGGCAGGGTATGTTTAGCTGCACTAGGACTCCAAGCAAATTTGTAGATGAGAGTTCTTACAATTCTAGAACTTGCTAAACAATGTCAGGAAGCTTCATAAAGATGCTATGATGTACCTCCAGCTGTATCGCTGCTTACCATGAGCTCTAACTTGTTATCCTCAGATCAAGGCGTTTAAGTGTTCAATGACTGAAAGCAAAGCTAAATTCAAACTACAGCTAAGATGCACATTTTTAAACTTCGAGTGTGATTAAGCACAGGAACAACTCATTATGGATGCAGTGTTTTCTTTCTTGAGACTTTTCATACCAGATTGGCTGTACCTTTCTCAAAAGGTATGCCCTAGATCACTCAGTATCCATATATAAGTCTGTGAACTACTTAATGAAATTGAGTGGCTTGTGTTATGCCAGATATGACAGCACAGTCATAACCTGTGGCCTCAAGACTTAAGAAATCATGAAACTGTTTAAGGGTTAGTCATGCTAAGTCTGCTTTTGAGCTAAGCGATAAAATCACTTATGAAGTACGTATAGGTGAAGAAATCATTTGAGGAGTAGGTAAACAGTCTCAAATGTGAAAAGATATTAAAATACAAAGGTTTTTATGAGATTTACTTTCATGTCCTTCCACGATGAAAATAGCATCTTCATTAATATTAATGTTTTCTAGGTATTGCTATTTGTTGTTTGACAGATGTTAACACAGTGCAACTAGTAGGAAAAAAAAACATATAAGCAAAGTGTTCCTACTGAAGCATGTGCAAACATGCTGTGTAAACAGCTGTTTATTATTTGCATCAAATGAAATCCTCTGGTCTGTTAGAACTGAGTCACAAGAAGACCTTAACAACCACATTAGATTTTTTCACCAGGCAGAAATAAGCTGTATGCAAATAACCACTGTCTGTCACACACATTGTGTAGGGCTGTCAGCTTCCATTATAAGGTCCATCTGACCATTAACTCTGAAGAAAATAAGGGACTTACTTTTTTCCTCCACTGCTACCATATGCAACTTGTATTAAAAAAAACCTAAATAAGGCATTAATGGGGAGAACTTCATGGGACTAGGAGTGGGCGATTGTCAGGCAGGGGCAGGAAGCTGGTCTGTTGACAGCTAAGTGCTTTGACTGCTTTGCATTTTCAGCTAGTAAATTGAAATTAACAGATTATTGTTTATCAATTATGTGTTTCTAACACTGACATTAAAGTGTCATTCTTTAACCATCTAAATTTTAGCCTACCAATCCTGAATTACTTCTGCTTAACTTAGAACATAATCTTAAGAAATTGACTGAGTCAACCTGTTTTGGTTTTGGTTGAAAAACATTAATTTCCCAGTGTTGCCAAGCTTGAAGTTACTTCAGTTTGAATTGTTTCTAGTGTGAGATAACCAGATGTCAGATTTGACCCTATGATTTTCCTGTTTAAAAAAAGATGTCTTATATGAGAAATGTTTCATCTTCTTAGACACAAACACTTGGTTTCCTGGGCTGATTACTTACACGTCAAGATGAGAGATTTGCGATAGAGAAAACACTTGCAGACCCTTAATAAGTTACTTTTCAAACCCTGGGATGATAAATTACATAGACTGGATTTCCTCTCACAATAAAGACAAGTTTTCTGGATGCCACATATTTCTTGTAGATTTTTCTGAATCTATCTCATTGTGAAAGTATATTTGAACACTTCCTTGTGTGGGTACTGGACTCAGACCATGAGTTCTAGGCACATCCACACTGACACCTTTGATGATATCACTCTCAGTAAGAACTAGCTACTTCTACTTCATATTTCCCAGCTCCAAGCTGCTATTAGCACAAGTCTCACACTCTAAAGTGGCTCCCAGTTCCTTGTACACCTTCCACAATCCTAACAACATATGGCTTCTTATTCAGTCCTTGGTGCCATTTATCTCAGAAGAAAGTTCCTAAAATGATTCCACCAGGTTGGATGCATCTGTCTGCAAGACCACACTCTCTACACATCATCTTTGATGGATGTGAGCCAGGTCAGGTATCAGAAGCTACGTATGCTAGATTTATTCCACCTAGGTTTTCTCCTATGTTAGTTGAATGGTCTGTTCTCATGCTAGGCAATTTACTGATTTCCCACAGGTCTCAGCATTGACAGAAGGTCAAGCAGCAGTTTTATTAATGTACCACTAAGAAAACAAGGTGGGGGAGAAGAAGCACCTAATAAAATAAGGAAAACATTAAATAAATTCAGGAATAAAACAAGGCAAGGTAGCTCAATGTTCTTGGATTCTGACAAATTAAAGACGACCACTTCAGTCCATTCATTCTCATTCAGAGGATGACCATATTCCCACTTATGGTCAATGACCCTGTCTGAAGTATTTATTTGCCATGTGTTTTGCCCCTCTAAACTAAATGCGTAAGCTCCTGAAATGTCCTAATCTGATGAGCAGCAAGTCACAAAATGGAATATGGGAGTTCAACCTCTGTGAGCCACCTGCCTTTAAAGTCACAAACATTCTGCTTCCCTAAGAAGTTCCCATCCCTTTTATGTACAATAGGCAAGACGGGGAATGTTCACAGCAGCACCATCAGGATAAAACCAGACCTGTTCTGCTGAGTCTGCCCTACCTATGCTTCTTCTTAATCCAGCACAGTACGTATATGGCAGAGGGAAGAAAGCTAAGCATGACTAGCAAAGGATTGTCCTGTAGCAGCAATGTTAGAAAATAAACAGTATTGTCACTGTCAGCTGAGGTGGCAATATATATTATTAGATTGAGAGCCTCTAAACCTATAAAAAAATGAGTGTCTGACACCAACAAATGAAAAACATAAAAAGGATAAGATAAATAAGACAAGAAACAAAATACTCTGAGAAAAGAAATGATACACACAAACAGTATTTCATATGGAAATTTTTAAACTAGATGATTTGTGCTCTAGGATGGCTCTGCTTGAGCAGCATGGTTGGATCACATGAACTACTGTGGTCCCTTCCAACCTGACCAATTCTGTCATTCTGCAAATTCCTCTAGCTTTGTGTATGGAACTTTCTGCAAATTTTGAATAAAAGACTCCCCACAAATGCAGGACTTCTCATCTTTGCACCAGTAGCCAAAAAATCTGCATTTTAGCTTGTTTACTCTCTCTCAGAGAGTAAATAAATCTGCAATTTGTAGCAGTAATTCCACAATTTCACAAGAAATAACATAGAATTGTCCATCACCAGTGTTCCCTGTGACTCAGTAATGTAAGCACTGTGCAGAACAGTGGTAGCTATAGCATAATTGTATTTGGGATGAAAAAGGGCATGAATTCACTCTCCTTGAACATATCACTAGTTGAATTGTCTCGTCACCGCAATTGCTGAAATTACCATTATAAATGTATATTAAGTAAGCTCTGGGTAGATTAGACTATTATATGTCTTGCTATAATGAGATCTGCTTGAAAAATCTCAGGCAGAATTAAGTAGGAGACAAATACTGTGTGTTCCTTCCCAGAATCATGGCTCACCCAGGCTTAGTTCTATTTAAGGAAACCATATGATGAGAAATAGTATTGCTATGGACATTGGAAGAATTTTAATGTTGGGTTTTTTCTGTTATTGTGAGGTTTCTACATTCTTTCTAAATTGAAATGCAAGCATATAACAGCTTGTAAAACTGGGTTCAAGTGGTCAGGACATGAACCACTCAACACTTCCAGTCATTGGCACATTTGCATTAATATTCTGCAGATGACAAAAAAAACCTCTCTTCCTGTAAGGCTCTTTATGATAACCTGACATCAAATATAAGTGTGTTGTATGTTAACACAGGCATTCAAAGGTCACAGTTATACAATGAGGAGCACATTTATCAGAGGGATAAGCCCCAAATTTCAGTGCAAAGGGCAGCACTGGGAAAAGCACTAGGATCATCATCAATACATTGTCTGGTCTCTGGTGGCTCTATTATGCATTGTGTATCCTTTACAACCTATCTAACAAACCACTTGTCTGCCACAGTTCCTTATTAGGACAGTAACTATTCCACTGACAATGACCTAATTAGGGCTGAAATTCATCCACTGAGACTGTATGTCTCTCTGGTGAGCCAGTCTCTAAAAGAAATGTTCGTGTTCTTTTGTTATCCCCTCCTGCACTTGTACCTCTTATCTCAATTTCTTTCATCTAATACCTTATTTGGGGACTGTAAAACACCTATCACAACCAAGTCCTAGTCCAGTGTAGGCTTAGATTGTCAATAAAAAGAAAAATTGTAATTAACATTCAATTGAAATTGTCAGAAGCAGATGTAAAACCCACAGTGGAGAAGTCTCCTACAGTGTTTCATGTAGATATTTAACTGGCTCAGGATTCTGGAACAGTACCTCATTGAATGCTATCTTCTGGCACATCATCTGTTTAACCATTTAAGGTGGAGTCGGTATTGCTCATACTGTCTAAAATTTCCTATTGAAAACTCCTGGGATATGGCTTCTAATTTTTGCACCTGGAGTATTCGAAGTTTTCCCAAAAGCAGTGCAGCTGAAAACTTTCAACAAAAATAAACGCACTATTTCCAAAGCTGAAGTGAGGAAAGTTTAGTGTTTAAACCCCTGCTAGGCTGTGAAAATCATATAATCATTAAAATAATGCTGCTGCTTTTCTGACAGATGGATTTAGCATTTGCTAAGTGTGAGGTTTGCTGTTGTTCCAAGTGTCATTGTTTCTCTGATTTCAGCGAAGCCCTACAAAACCTCATGGTAAAGCCTGTGTAACCATATCTTAGTGGCTGTCACCAAAACAACCCTTTTAATTGATTGAAGTGGCAAAGGGCTGTGCTAGGAAGCTGATGGCCTCTTGCAAAATTGCAATTCATTCAGTGGTTTCCATAATATCTGGTCTTAAGCTTTCTACTTCAACAACATGAAATTTGAACACAAGAAGATGACCTTAAATAGCAATATTAAAACAACACAGTAGGAAGTTAGAAGAATTGTGATTTCTTATGCAAATCAGTGTGAAAGTCTGCATTAAGTTACAGACTTTAATTGCATAATTATCATAATATGTCTTTTAGGACATCTGCTCCATTCCCTGAAGACTACAGAGCAACTCCAAGGGACTGAGGGAAACCTGAATTCTTTACTCTGGGGACCTAATGCATTAGGGAAGTATTGTGCAAAATACAGCAGCATATTTTTCAGCAATCCTGAAAGAAGCAGCAGACACTAGAAGCAGACACTCAGAGGATAATTCATGTTGGAACAGGCATTGGGAAGTCAACCAGTTCAAGTGTCTCCTCAAGGTGAGGTCAGCACAAAATTCAAACCAAACTGCCTAGAGCTTTATTTGGTCATGTTCTGGAGACCTCTGAGAACAGAGATCCTGGAACTCCTTAAATTGCCTGGTCCCTTGTGTAATCATCCCCACATGGACCATTTTCTGTATGTACACTCAGAATCTCCCCTTATTTTAATTTATGATGGCTGTTCTCCTGCTACACTTCTCACTAAATACTTGCCTCCTTGATATCTCCCCCATAGGCAATGGGTAGCTCCTCTTAGGTCCCCCCTAAACCCTCTCTGCTCCAGGCTGCACAAGCTGAGTTGTTTCAGACTCTCCTCACAGGATAAGTGCTCCAGCCTTCCAAACATCTTGCTGGCCTCTGTTGAACTCCAATATTTCGGTCACCTTCTTGAACTGAGGACCCAAACCAGTGTAGGCATAATCTAACCAGTGGCAAGTAAAGGAAGGGCAATTGCTGCCTCAGTCTGTACACTGGGTGTGCCCATGCTGATACAGCCCAGCATGCTGCTGGCCTTCATCACCACTAGAATTTAAATTCCAGCTAAGTGAAACTACAGAACTAGGACCACAAGTCTGAACTCTGTAATGATGAAACACTGATCCCATACACAGGATGATTAGTGAGAAAAGAAATTATTTTTTTTATACTCTGCTTTTTCAGTCTTTGTTCCAGCCTTCTGGCTAGTTCCAATGGGTTTTGTAATATGCAGCATGCCTCATTTTCCTGTTTATATTGTAAGCATTTTAGACCAGAGTTGAATATCTAAGATAAGAAAATGTCTGGTAATTAATTTTTTTACCAATATAAGAACATGAAAGATTTGAGTAAGTGTCAAGTTTATATATTTTCCCTGGAAGCAGTCTTTTAGTGTTTGGCTGTATGTCAATCTATTTGTCTTCAGCCTCTAACACTGTCCTACATTACTTTGCATATTTGTAGGTAGAAGCAATTAAAAAAATCGTGTAATGGCTTTAAAGGATTAGTAAGCATATAAACAGATTTTTGGAGTTATTCTGGGCAAACCTATAGTTCTTTTTAAAGTCATCACAAAATTTAGAGAAACCCCCAAAGGCTGCTTTAATCTGCTGTAACTGCTTCTGGATTTTACCAGATGGATGTTAATTTTATTTATTTACCTTTTATTGAATTAAAAAAAGCTGTATTCATTTTCCTCTTATTGACTTTAAAAAAGCTGATTTATTACTAAAGATACATTATGTGCAAACACCTTAATCATGCTTTGTGTAATTCCAAAAATCTCCTCTGACTATGACAAGGCTTGAAGATTTGCCTCAGAAGTAGAGAAAGACTATCAGATCCTAGTATTTACTTTAATGACTACATTAGGACATGGATTTTTCTTCTCTAAGAAGTTCAGTGGACTAGCACAAGCTATGAAACTTGTAAAAGTATTTGAATCTTTTTGTAAAAAATTATTACCTGTCACACCTAATATACAACAGGACAAGTGATTTACTTGATAAAGACAACTGATTTATTTGTTAAAGAAATAGATATGAATGGATGAAGTAGTTACATGATGTGGTGTTTTCTTCCTTTTTTTTTCTGCCTTTTTCTTTAATTTCCCACTACTTCTAAACTTGTGGATCTGAACCTGCATATTATTGATTTCTGTATATCTTTATTCTTTTTCAGACCAATAAATTACCAACCAAAGTCAACCCATAAGAAAGTAGTTTTACAAAGGCTTATGGTTGGTGTTCAGGGGATGAGGGGGGTTGAGAATAATTGAGGCTCTGGATCAAATCAGTGAAAGAGAGGTTCCTTGAGGATGTGTGAGCACATACAGTCATGACAGAGCTCTGTTTAAGAGTGATGATAATTTCAGAAAAGCATCTAGAAATAGAATTTTACATATTATTCCCTTTTCTTTCAGGTCAAAATTAAGAATTGCAGTGGTGGTCACACTGTGCTTCCTCACAGTCACTGGGGATGATCCATTGTGAAGGAATGCTGAATGCAAGGCCTTTTGAGGAAGATGTGTGCTAGTACTGCAAAATCTAGTCATCTACCCCCTCTATCTGGCTAACCTTTTTAGCATCTCAGGTACATCTTGATCAAAAATGCATCTTTTATCCAGTCATTTAATTTGCCTCCTTAAAACAATATAAGATATTCTTTTCTATTTTTTTAAGTAAGCAATTTCAAATACACAGGATTCCTTTAGAAATGTGACTCTAAGCAGCTAGTTAATCAATATGAAAACCATACTTCTCATCAGAGTTCCATTCAGATGAGGAATTAAGGCATTAAGGTGTGAGCCCTAGCAGAAGAGTAGGACAATTTCCATCTTCTTGGCTGCAGAGCTCTGCAAAAGCATAGGATCATAGAATCATAGAATCATCAAGGTTGGAAGAGACCTTTAAGATGACCAAGTCCAATCATTAACGTGGCACTCCACTGTAACTCTAAACCCATGAACCATATTTTCCAGTGCCAGATACAGACACCTCTTAAACACTTCCAGGGATGGTGGCTCCACCACCTCCCTGGGCAACCTATTCCAGTGCCTGACCACCCTAAGTGTCAATATTTATTTTTCTAATAACTACTCTAAATCTCCCCTGTCTCAGCTTATGGCCAGTCTCTCTAGTCCTCTCACTGCAGGCGTTGCTGAAGAGACCATCCTCCATCCCTCTACAACCCCCTTCCAGGTAGTTGCAGAGAGTGACAAGGTCACCCCTGAGACACCTCTTCCCAAGACTAAACAAACCCAATTCCCTCAGCTGTTCCTTGTATGATATGTGTTCTAGGCCTAGCCTCCTTGCCCTTCACTGGACTCAGTCCAGTGCCTCAATGTCCTTTTTAAATTGAGGGGCCCAAAACTGAACACAGTACTCAAGGTGTGGCCTCACCAATGCTGGGCACAGAAGGCTGATCACTTCCCTAGTCCTGCAGGCTATACTATTTTTGATACAGTCCAAGATGTCATTGACCTTCTTGGCCACCTGTGCACACTCTTGGTTTATAGTGAGCCACTGTCCACTGGCACTCCCAAGCGCCGTTCTGACAAATAACTCTCAAGCCACTCCTCCACCAGTCTGTTGTTGTGTCACAAGAGCAGAACTTGGCACTCCACCTTATTGAACCTCATGCAGTTGTCCTCAGGCCATTGATCAAGTCAGTTCATAGTCCTCTCACTGCAGGTATGGCAAAAGAGACCGTCCCCCACCACCATGAAGTCATCCCTGAGCCACCTCTTCTCAATACTAAACAAACCCAACTCCCTTGGCTGCTACTCACAGGATATCAGTAAACTTGGAGTAAAGAGAGTAGCATCATTCCAGGAACTCTGTACTTACATTAACATGTTTATCTGCAAATTAGCTTTCTACTTACTTGACATGGTTTTTCTCACTTGCAGAGAAACAAAATAGGTTGTTTGCAATAAATTTTCATCAGGAACAAAGGATGCTTTTTATTGGTATCACCATAAACAAATTGTGACCTGAATACTAGATTGAGGTAAAGTGACCCAAAAAGCCAGCTGAAAGCCAAAGTTTAAAGCACAAAGTCCACTGTCTTCCAAGCTCTCCTTTTAGTGACAGCTCCTTTGCAGTTGTGCTGTTGCAAGGGAGGTTTCTAGTGTTTAGCAGTGTTAGTCACTGATTATATACAGATTCTGAACAAGTGGAAGCTGAAGCTAGACACAGTTCCTAAAATGCTGAGTTAGCTCCTTACCTTAATGTTTACAAATAGTTTAGATGTTTTTGTTTAGCCTGGGGTTTTTTCGTCTTCCTTTCTGGACGCATTTACTATAAATCAGGTTTTAACCTACTCAGAGCTTACAAACTTTTCTTCTACAGCCTGAACTTTTCACTCTCACACTCCTTAGCATGACATATCAAAGCAGGAAAAACTTTAGAAAGGAAGTTTTCCAAACGTATGTTTACAAATAGTTTAGATGTTTTTGTTTAGCCTGGGGTTTTTTCGTCTTCCTTTCTGGACGCATTTACTATAAATCAGGTTTTAACCTACTCAGAGCTTACAAACTTTTCTTCTACAGCCTGAACTTTTCACTCTCACACTCCTTAGCATGACATATCAAAGCAGGAAAAACTTTAGAAAGGAAGTTTTCCAAACGTTCAAGACACTCTACTGAATTTGCAAATGGTTTCTTAGAAAGCAAGATTTTATTCTTATTAGAGCAATCTATTTTGAAGTTTACTGAGGGTGAGCCTGTGACTTTAACAGGGCCCTGAGGAAAGAATGAGGTGTTACTGCAGCACATGGTAGGGGAAAGGATTGATTATGTTATGTTCATCCTTTACAAACTCTCCAAGACAGCAGTGCTTTGATAAACAAGGTCTATCAATCTCTTAAATCATTCTCCCTTCCCCAGGTCTCAGGAGATTATGTAATATAGTCTTGCTTTACCTCCTGAGTAAATTCTATGAGGAAATCATATAATTTTAGAGGTTGTAATGGACCTTACAGATCACATAGGCCCAATCGCCCCTGCTATGGGCAGGGACACCTCCCCACTAGACCACAGAAACTATAAAATTAAGCCTCTCGCTTCCTGAATTATACAACATACGACGTGTGCCTGACAATAATACAGAGTTCAGGGTTATAAACTCTCAAGGGGCTGCACCTCCAGAAAAAGGGGCTTTCAAAGCATTAAAATTGCTATTACCATAAATTTATTGGCACAAGAGAAAGAAAATAAACTATTAATCAATCTCAGAGTCCTGATATAAACACTGAAGGAATTCTGAAAACCACAGGAATATGTGCATGAAATTAGGGTCCTAATTCTGTCCTTATAGTACATTGTTTTAAGTTCAGGTAATCTTTTTCTTTCATTAATTTAGCACAGACATACTCTCTAGAGTTCTCTTTGATATGTCCTGGTCAAACTCATCTTTTCCACATGTATATATGCAACATATGACTTTCATTCATCTCAGTCATAAATGTAGAAAGCAAACGGAGATTACTGATTCAGTAATGGTTCATAAAATGGATTTAAAACAAGGTACTCTTTTATTGGCACAGAAAATGTATGAGACACCAACAGAGTCACTCTTCCAGAAACTGTATCACCTCATCAGGATCATTGTAAAATAGATTTTTAGTCATCAGAATGAAGAATTTTGGTTGCTAATTATGACACAACTGCAGCATCATGGCCTGCAAATGCCTTCTGTCATGTATCCCCTCCCAACACCCTCGCAATAAACACACAGCTGTCTGTTTCAAAATTCATTAGTAGCTATAAAATAATGATACAAAGAGCAAAACTTTTTCATGTTATACTAAATTTTAAAAAAATTTCTATTATAAGACTATAAGTAAACATATTTCAAGTTTTTAAAGCATCACAGTAGGCATGAAGAATGCAATCACACTTGACACATTTCTTCTGTGAACAATGAAGCATGCAGTCATAACCAACCTGCTATGTCTGCATCCTGACAAATACATTGTCTTTTACTATGGACCAGATTGCATCTTTACCACATACCCTGTGTCAGAATGAGCAAGCTGAGAAGTGCTTTGATGGTTGCATATGTTGTTATCTTGCAGGCCCAGGAAATAGTATTTTCACAAGAATGAACTCTCAGTCTGTTTAAATCTATGTGTTGCAGAGCAACCTCTTTCTTGTTCAGCATATGTCCTATATTAGTCTTTATATTTCACCATGGTAGTTAAAGCTGGGTTGTTTTTTTTTTGCCACTGCAGAACTTCTCCTATGGAGGCAAGTGTACCTATGAGAGCTAGATCTAGTACTATATTTAAAGGAAACATTGCTTTACTTCTGAGGCAGCACAAAGCTTTAAATTTATTTCTTGGCTTGCTCCAGTCAAGCAGAGATTAAAATAAAATCTTTGTTCAGAGAGAAATCAGGAGCAATAGCCAGAATAGTAGATGTGGCTAACAGTTGACATCACAGTTTCTGATCCATAAGCCAGTGAACACTTACCCACAGAATGCTGGAAATAAGGCTCTCATGTGGTGAACAATATTGACAGTCATGCAAGGCTAAGAATAAACTATTCTCAACTATTACCATCTAGAATCCAAGGCACCACAGCCCAGCTAGCTAATAACTGTTGGAAACAGGGAAAATGAGACAAAACAAAACCAGATAAATTAAGAAAGACTTCTCAATACTTTTATGCATACCACCTTGTGTACCAAGTACTGTTAATATTTTTTTTGGGGGTAGTAAAACAGCAGTGTTGAGTGAAGAATGTGTTCAGACAGTATATGCAGCATAACTGGTGCTCAATTAGTTTTTAGAGAATATCTGCAGGTATTCTTTACATATATATGGCAACTGAAAATATTAAACTGCATTGTTGCTATATTTCAGTGTTAAGGATTCACTGTCTTTAAGGGTATTTGGTTAACATTCTTGAAGTTCAGTATTGTTGGGGTTTTTTTTGGCAAAAGGTACAACTGTTTACACAACACTAATGCCGTTGCACAAAAAGTGCACCACTGCCCCACAAGTGATCATTCCTGGACTAACAAATTCTGGGAAGAGGGTTGAGGTTCAGCATGTTTCTCAGATCTGACTGACTCCACTTGCCCTGATTGACCTTAAGAGCACATTGAATTACCTGAATTCAGGATTCTTTCAAATCCCATTTGCTCCAGCAGTAGACACATCCTCTTCATAAATTTCTGAGCATTTGTTTCTACCATAAATCAAATATATGGAAACACCTGGAAGTATATTTAAGACACAGAAAGGTGAGCTGGCAACAAACATCTGTAGTGAACCTCAAGAACAAGGTAAGGCTCTCCTTTTCCTTCTGTAAAATCAGTGTTGGTTTCAAGGATAGTAATGGAATTATATCTGAAATACATATATGCTCAAACTAAGCACATATATATAGTAATCTGGCATACTCTAAGACTCTAAGATATGGTTTCAACAAATGTTTGTGTCTGTGAATTTGAAATTTGATTCTCTAAAGTGTCTACACTGGTAAAGCTCAAATCTCATAACACATAAGCATCTTGAGTATATTTTTTCAAAACTTCAAACTAATTTCCAAAAATGTTTTCTCCATCTGTTCATTACTAGTAAAGACTACCATTATGCCATAAATTTCCAACAGAGGCAAAATAACATCACATGAGCTACTGGCACAGTGCAATTAAAGAATTTCAGTAATATTTACACAAAAGTGATATAATTTCATAGAGCTTAAAAATTTATAGGCCTATATTCTGTTTAAGAGGTGCTGTCTTCCTATTACTTAGATGTCTAAGGCACACCTTAGACCTGCACACTATTTTGCTTAACTTTGCTTTCATATCACATTCAGTAGTAACTAGCAATCTTTTCTCTCCTTTCTTTCTTTTATTTTGGTATTTCATCATCTTAGATACTTATCAGTGTCTTTTGTTTAACCTTGGTTACTGTTTTTCTTTTTCTCCGCACACGTTATGAATTTTGGTTATTACTTCTGTTTCACTTTTAATAGGAAAGGACTGCCAATATTAATTTCCTCTCTCAATGATTCTAGTGCTTGTCTCACTCATACTGTAATTATTTTCTGTAAGACTTATGAAAGCTTGTACTATTTGGAAATAATAATAAATCAGTTCATGCACATTTTTGGTTTTAAGAAGAGGTTGAGCATCACAAGCAGCACCCAAAGCCAGCTCTTCTTAGCACAGTTGGAAATATAAGCATGTGAAACCCTGTGCTTACAAATAGAAAGATTCAGAAAAGCTGAGCAACCCTTTTAAGACAGCATCACTGCCAAAACTAGAATTGAGGGACTGTTTCTAGCCCCATGAATAGTCTATTGAGGGATACTGCCTACTGCAAATGAACTTTGTTTCCCTATACAGATTAAAACAATATGAGTATGAACAGGCAGGAGCAAGAAGATCCCCCATGTTATAAGGAAAAGCCAAAGCGGAATATCGAAGATTAAAAAGTAGGTCAGACCTAATAAATGCATTTTTAAGTAATCCACTCTTCAAATCCTGATATGAAATTGATGAAATCTGTGCTCTGTTCAGTAACTAGAGATTCACTCTGGTGCTTTTATTATGCTAAAATTCTTGTGCACATAGAAATGGCTTATGCATATTTGCATCAAAAAAGGAAATTAAAGAAGCTGCAAAATTAAACTCCCAATTCTAAATAAGAAAACTGCACAGCAATGGTTGAAGCAGGGCCAGATGTAGTAAGAACTGTCACTTTCATATAGCAGATATTATATGTGGAAAAATCATGACCTTGCCTAGGAAAAGTGAAAATGTCCAACCTACTTCTTACTGGTCTTCCTTCCTCAACTGCAAACAAAAAAAAGGATTCCTTATTACGTGCAGAA
Source organism: Acanthisitta chloris (assembly GCF_000695815.1). Taxonomy (NCBI): domain Eukaryota; kingdom Metazoa; phylum Chordata; class Aves; order Passeriformes; family Acanthisittidae; genus Acanthisitta; species Acanthisitta chloris. Next base: position 71,580 of record NW_008685426.1, read on the forward strand.
CAATATCTTTCATTCACTATTAACAGACTATTTTTATGGGTAGCATTTTATGACTGAAATATAGTGTATAATCAGTTGTTCCACAGATCTTGCCTTGTGTTGGAAAGGATGATAAATTGTAGCAGTTCTCAGTGCCGAATCTGCCTCTGGGTGTTGACACTGGAGCTGCTCCACCTTTGCTTCTTAGGCCAGATATGAAGCCAAAACATCCTGCTGTTAATGCCAGATATAAAGAAGCAGAGGCAGTAGAAGGATGGCAGCACACTCTTACTTGGAAAAGTAAAGGTTTTGAAACATGATTGTGCTCCACATGGCAAAAATATGATCTGATGAGTCTCCGTTGTGACTCTCCACTGCTCTTTCACTTGCCCATGTTTACCAAGTCAGTGCTCAAGGTATTTTTGTACTTAAATACAAGTACTCAGCTCTTTCAGTGGACCTCCCAGGCAGTTCATGTGGGTGTTCTACATATTACTTTTTACCTTGCTTTTATAACAAGACACTGCTTCTAAAGATGCCTATAACCTGTAACACCAGTGATGCTGTTAGAAAATTCATAGTGGCAGCAACTAGAGGTAAAAATGGTCTTGTAGTCTGCCTGTTATTGACAGCACATCAGAAGCTTGTGATGCTTCCTCAGGCACAGGAGTGCTGACACTCACTAACAAGTAGAAGAGATCCCTCAGAAATCACACTCAACAAAGACATGCACTGTGTCCTCACCTTGACTGGCTCCTTTCTTATCTTCCTTATTGCTTTCACTGTTATAGAGGTATGCATCCCTACGCATACGTATATATACACACATACATAAGCAAATTCCATTGTACCAGGGAGCACTGGAATTCAATTGTATTGTACCATAAGAGTACTGGAATTCAGTTCCTTGCACATTAAAATTGTTAGACTGCCACCTCACATTTTTTTGACTAGTCACACCCTCTCAGACAGTTTTTTGGCACATATGGTTAGTTAAGCATGGCCCAAGGACCACGCTTAATAGGCATATGCATCTGATTCATACTGTGGAAGGTAAAATAGGATGTACTATTGTAATAAAGCAGCTGTTATTTGGGCCAGAGAATAAGTCTAAGAACCATTTGATTTACTAGTATACAAGTCACATTTGTGCCTCAGAAGGAGTCCAATCAATGCGAACTTCAGAGACAAGACCTTTAAGCAAGTGTTTTCCATTTTTATAGAAGTGATGGGTATGAACTTTTTCCTATTTCATTGCTCCTTTGCTGGAGTTCAAGTGAAGTCTCTACCCACATCACCAGAATTTTCAATACTGTTGAAAAATGTTCAAGCAGGTATGTATCCCCCATAGCAATGGATATATACAGCTCTAGAGAGCTTGAGTTTTTTCATATTTACAGTATTATTCTACTGAAAATAACGGAGTTTGGGGAGGCATTGCTTATGTATAATCTATACAAAGATCATTAACAGCCCATACATTTCCATTGACTTTAAAGGTATTGCAGTAGCCCTCCAGTAAGACTCTGTCACTTGAGGGATAGTTTTATAGAGTTCTTTATAACCTACACATAAATTTAGATTTCCCAAACCCCAATAAGATTATGCCCAGGTTTTCTCAACAGGGAAATAAGCAGTCATATGTTTCGGATTTCCAAAACATTCCCTGCATTTTATAAACATGAGTTTGAGAATTATTAGAATAACTATCCTTTCACACATAGACAGCTGAACAGGCCTCAGAATAAACTGCTACCATAGAGGGAATGTATTGAAATAGATCAGACATTACAGCAGCTATACACAAGAATAAGTGGGTAAAATATTTCCCATGCTAACGAAGCTTGAAGTACCAATTAACAATTTGCAGTATTTGGTCAGTGGTAAGCCTCCATAGTTCCATCAAGACTATGTTGAATAAAACCTTTGATTAAACAACAGATTACTAAAACATTTGAGAGGGAAGCATAGCAGAGTTACAATTTTCACAAAGAAGCCACTGCTGAGGTGAAGATTTTCTTATTTTTTCATTTGTTTATTTTTGTTCCGTGTGAAAAGGTGGAGGCACAGGCAGTGAATCAAATGACACATTGTGGCTTTTATACCACAGCAATATGCACAGATAGCATACCATTCTCCAAGTGTAGTCCTGGGCAGACCTTCCTCTTTGTTGCCATTGTCCTGATGTGGTAGAGTGTCCTTGCTGCAGAAAGCTCAGCAGGGGCCAAGGGCAGAGGCAGCTCTGACACTGCAGGTTGCTGCAGGGTGAAATGTCGTGCCGAGCTCAGAGACCACGACTGTCACTCAAGGAATCATTAGCAATGAAAGAGAGACGGTGAAGCTTGTTGTGTTGTCATCACACTGTAAGAAGGTTGGCTGCAGCCCAAATTAGCTTGCTTAGGGAGTGTGAATCAAAATGACATGCAATCTGAATGTTAATGAAAATTTTCTCTTGCTTTAGACTTCAGATTCCATCCAGAGAACTGTCATCTGGAAGACAGCATCTCTCTCCCTTCCTCTTGCTCTCCTCTTAGGATATGTATTTGCAAATATATTTGAAAAGTTGAATGATTTATTTTTGTTAAAACCTGCGCTGCTTAGATCTCAGTTTCCAGAGCACTGTATTGTTTCCGGAAATGGCCTTGTACTATAAGGATTTTTCGAAACTGGGCTATAGCAAATGGAAAAGGAAAGCAGTACAGAAAATGACCTGCTTTTTCAGGGAAGATAATTACAAGGATTTCACAGGCAAATAAATGTCATAGCTCTGAGTGCTGTTGCACAGTAGTGCAGCTGCACTGTCACAGAGAAGGTTCCCATTTATGCTACCAGAGGGTTAGGCTGTTTATACGTTATTTGTGATATTCACCCACATTAGACTGCATCAGCGAAAATCACATGTTGTTCCACTCAAGACAATAGAGTTACTCCAATGTAAAACCAGCCTACAGATATGGAAATTAAAGGGAAGCCTTTAATGTATACAGTCATCCTTTTCCTGACTAATGTGCAGTCATATTCCTCACCGCTTGGCAAGGAGCATAGTTAATTCTAATTTGTATCATTTTTTCTAACAGCTATTAGAGACCTCTGGGTCTGCAGAATTCAGTGGTCCTCTTCTCTCCCTCATGCACTTAAAAGGCAGCTGGAAAATCAAATGTCCTGTCACATGGTGCCCACTACACAGTTGCGCTCCTCACACGTGTCACAAAGTAGGTAACATGTATACATTAACTATAAAATCCCCTCTTTTTTATCAGCCAAAAGAAAAAAATTTACTAGTTTGAGACTTGAGATCATAAAATGGTGAGCAATACTGGTCTAACACCATTGAGTCAGTAAACTATTCAAATGCACTTTTAAAATCAACAAATGAGAGATACTACAAAAGGGAATATGAATGCCTGAACCTAGCAAAAGTAGTCTTAGCAAATTCAGTCAATCAACACAGAAATGTGAACATGGTGCTATCACTGAGACACAGTTCAACATTTGTAAAAGAATTAGGACACATTGTGTTTTATAAACATACTATTAGTCCAACAGGTTTTAGATTTTAATAAATATTGACACTTAAAGAAATCTTGGTGGACTTTAAAGATTCTGTATTTGGGCTTTTTTCAAGTTACATATTTACCCTTTCAACAAAGTTGGTCGGAGAAATGTTTTTTTTCTGCATTTGAGACAGTAGCACTCTCAAAAACTAATGTAAAACAGACTGAAGTCAATTGGGACTATTCCAGTCTCGAAAGCATGTCTGTAGCTGTTTCAAGTTGAGTTTCTGATTCAGCACTATGCTTAGTCAGTGTGTACACTGTTGTATTTTCAAATATTGAACCAAGAACTTGGATTGAGATACAAAAGGATGACTTAGGTTGCTAAATAAAATTTCAGATGTGTTAGGTCAAAAATTTTAAACTGTAAAGTCCTGAGAGACACTGACATTTTCATAGGCAAGTAAGGTCATCTGGACTGCCAGACATGCACAGCTGTCCATCTCTACTTTTTACATGGGATACATCAGTTTTTGTCTGACCAAACCCAACACTACAGAAACAAGAATTGAATAAAGAGAAAGAAACATCACATGGACATCAGCTAATGAACTGAGTCTGTAAATATTTGAGCACATAGTACAATTCCAGAGAATAAAATTTAATTGCTCTGCATTAATTTTTTTTTTACTTGCCAATAAAAATAGTTTAACCACTTTCCTCACTCTATTGTGACATCTCATCCCAGTGCACTTATTTGTAGGAACACACTATAAGCCAGAAGAATGAAATGACCTAAATAAAACACAAACACTTTGGGGAGCTCTTTCATAGCTCACATCATTCACTGAGGTTGTCTCCAAGACAATGTACCCATAGCTCCATCAGCATAGCAAAAGGCAGCAGTAAACTTAATTACAACTGTGCAACAAATATCAAACAGACATTTGTGGGACAATCAGTTCATAAAGCCATCTTTAAGTATGCTTTTGATGTCATCTAAGCAATAGAGAACACTGTTAAGTGAACCAGACTTCAGTAAAATAGTTCTTTCTATGAAGCACAAAATCATATTAGTTCAACTGTGTTCTCGTCTCCTTCCTTTGAAAGATATTATTAGCAAGAAAACACCTTTAGTGTCTATGCTAATAATGTACTTATAAAGTTTATTTGCTTCTGGTTTCTTAGATCTGCAGTTTGGCAAAATCTGATCAGTGGCAGCAACTGGAAATGCAGAACACTTGACCTTTTTTTTAGGGCAAACTACTTTCTTGTGGTTTTATACCTCAGTTTACTTCTTTGTACTGTTAAAATATGGTCACTAAGTGTTATCTGGACCCTATTACTACGGCCACATCACTAGCTAGTCTGTACCTCTGTAATTCTATTTTTGTGAAAGCGGAGGAGTTGTTTCTCTATAGCTTAGGGCAAACAATGTTGAAAGCTGCATGTAGTGTTCAGCCTATTTTGTAGTTCTTGTGCAATGTCTAGATGTAACAACACGAAGCTTAGATGTGATAATCAGATAAATTTGAAAGTGTGCCTAATTAAGAAGTAGCATACAAGGAACTGTGACTCAGGCTTGCTTCCAGTCACTTAGGTCTAATTACAGCCACTTTACTGACGTGAATGGTAGTCTCATTATAATTTGCATGTTTAGAAGCCAGAAGAACATGTAATGCAAGTGGTTACTTAATTTCCATCTTTCTATATCTCCTCAGTATGCTATTTAGACTAACCAAGGCTCCTCAACACATAGGTAGAGCTGTAGTAAGCAAGTATGAAAGAAATTGCGAAAACTTAATTCATACCACTTTAAAAGGCCATTTCTAAAGCAGGACCACTTATTTAACAGATGCATAAAGGCTGTGTGCAGAAAATGTTACTGTAATTTGATATAATTGATGATGAATGTTGGCAACCTGAACAATTTCTAAGTCAAGGAG
>NW_008685426.1:77017-81324 GCF_000695815.1 Acanthisitta chloris
GAAAATGTTACTTTACTGTAATATAATTGATGATGAATGTTGGCAACCTGAACAATTTCTAAGTCAAGGAGTGTCAGGGTTGTTTCTCACATAGGGAACCTGTTTGCTCATTGTAGCACTTAGCCATACTAAATAGAAAAGAGAGGAATCCTGTGGAAAAGATGGCATATGACCACACAGAGAAATTTAATGTATCCAAGCTGCACAAAAGCTGGAAACATATCCTATGATGATGAATGTTGGCAACCTGAACAATTTCTAAGTCAAGGAGTGTCAGGGTTGTTTCTCACATAGGGAACCTGTTTGCTCATTGTAGCACTTAGCCATACTAAATAGAAAAGAGAGGAATCCTGTGGAAAAGATGGCATATGACCACACAGAGAAATTTAATGTATCCAAGCTGCACAAAAGCTGGAAACATATCCTAGTCTTCATATGCTTGACTATGGAATGTGAGGCAATAATGTATTTTGTGATTATACATGAATTTCCCTGTTTTTTTAATGCTAAGAGAAAATCTCGACTGCGTGAAACCATCCCATCCCTGTCACACATTGTTAGTATTCTTCTCTCCTGAACTTTCAGCACTGCAAGAGAGCTATGACAGCTATGACAGAAGTCTTATTCTAGTATACTGCCACCCAAAATAGGTTGCTATTTAAATGTGAACTCAGCCTGACCAGCTCTCAGTCCTCTGCTTCTCCTCTTGTTCTGTTCAGTGATGGCTATTTCCATCCCCATACAGAGCTGAAGAGTCATTACACAGGCCAGAGATGTCCATAGTTCTCCAAAGCAGGAGGTAAAACAAAGAATAAAAGTAGCTGTTCCCTCTCCTCCCCTTTCCTCACCTCTGAAAGCTTCAGCCTTTTACTTTACCTTAACCAGAAAAAGGGAATGAGCCTTTATGGGATGAGTTTAATGGAGAGAAGTAATTTGCAGTGCATGGAATAGCCCGAAACAACCCTTACAACATTTGTTACCTTCTGAGGCTGTATCTGTACCAGAAACAAAATGGGTCACATCTTATTCTAATGTCTTGTCATAGCATAGCTTGCATCTCCACAGTTATCTTCTGGCCAGAAAGGGGTGGCACTCTTTACACTGTCTGCTTAGAAGAAATCTTGGTGTATATTCTCTCTGAAAAACACACCTAAGCTTGTTCTGGAAGAATGATGATTGTCACAAGGCAGAACCTTAGGAGGAAACATTCCTGATAAAAGCACAGTGAACCACAAACAGGTGTTAGTCTTACTGCTTATTGTTTCGTTTTGTCATTACTTAGGACAGATTTAGTTGAAGTATGACTGGAGAAGGAAGCAGAGGTGTCTGCTCTTCTCCATTCTGTAGTCTCTCAGCAAATCTTGGGAACTTTTAATAGCCTGCTGTTGCTGCTCCCACTGCTGCTGTGGAGGTAATATGACCCCAGCCTTTGGACATTCCTATATTTAGTCATTATTTTGAAACATTGCCAAAGTATGCCAAGGACTGCAAACTAAAGTAATGATGATATAAAACTCAGCAGCAGCTTGCTAGAGATTCACGGCATTAAAAAACCACCCCCTTACTTCTTCCTTAGGCCTAAGGGGATTTCTTTGGCAGCAAAACTCTGCACTTAAAGGACCTTAAATGAAAAGGTTGCAAGAATCATTTATGGAGGAGAACAGTAGGCAACTTAAAAAGCAGCTTCTACCTGTGTAATCTACACCCACCATTGCCTGGTAATAGACAGATCCTTGACCTGTGACAGCTGTCAAAGCATTTTAAAATTACAGAGCAATGCAGTAGAACCATGAATCAATATCAATGCATTAGCCAGCACAGTGCTGCTGTAAGAGTACTCTCCCAGGAAAAGTATATAATATGTGAATCGGGTCAAATATTTTACTTTTGGTTTTCTCCTTGAGCAAATCAGTAGGCAAAAGTACAAAGATTTTGCTACCCAGGACTATTGCAGGATATTTAAACTTATGTACACTTTTTCCAAGTTCACCACACCTTCAGGAAATTGTGTTCCATGCAGCAATCACTGCCATTATCTCAAAACTTCATTCATCACACGCAATCATTGCAAATATGCCTATGCAACACTCCTTCACAGTCTATGCAGATACAATGCATAAGGGAATGGAAGTCACATACCATATGACCTCATGTTGTGCTGCCTTGGGTTTCACTGCATGAATTCCAGTCTGAGGCATGAACTGGAAGCTGAGGGCTAGTTTACATTGGAAGGTTATGACTCAGTTGCCCATAATTACTAGTTTTTATGTCATTGCTGAGACTGTCTTGTCTGCAGAAACTGCTGATGTGGACTAATATAGCACAGGAAAAATTTACATTTGCAGGAAAAGCATCCAGGGTGGAGTTCTTTAGGGCCTCTGTTTTGCCTGCATGCACATTTGCCAGTGATAACACTTGGTGCTGAGCAGGCATATTCAGAAACAAGATGAAGTCTAAAACATATGATTTGTTTAAAAACAGTTATACAAAATCTCCTGTAACTTCATAAAAGATTACTGAGACACCCTGACAGATTTAGATCTGCTTTTTTCAAAGGCTTAAACAAATATTAAAGGTTCACTGGAAGAGGATGAATATCCAAACCATTTGCATGCTCTGTCTTAACTGCTTCCTTTTGAAAACAGAGTATCTCTCAGGTACTTGTAAGAGTTAATAACATTTCCAATCTCACTTGAAAGAAGCACCTTTTATTTATTAAACATGCCTTCTTGATATAATATTGTGTAATTAATTAGATCTGTATCAATCTATTTAAATCTACTTTTGATAGCTAAAGTTTAACCACTTTTTTTCATCCAGTTTTCTTTTCAGCATTCTAAGTAACTAGCTTTTCAGATCCAGAATAAAAAATAAAAAATAAAATAAAATAACAAAAAAAGGAAAAATTTTGGGTCCAGCCTCCCCAAATCTTACATCCAATTAAATCTGAATAGTACAGCTCACAAATGGAGGATATGGAAGATAGCTTCCACTCAGAGCTGCTAAAGCATTTAATTTTGCAACTGTTCATGTAGAATAGTCCATGGTATGTAGTTCTCTCTAGTGTTACTTTCCTTGATAAACATCACTTTTCCACTTCAAATTCCATTCTTTTACTTGGTAAGAGTAGCCCATCCTTTGCTCAAAATATTGAAAATAAATAAGTAAAAATGCCTCAGTTTTTATTATCCAAAGTTAATTTGAAGTAGCAAAATGTAATTAACTATATCAGATAATTCAACAACCATTGCTTCTTTGATATTTAGGATTTAAAAAAATCACAACAGGATCTTTTGAGGGTCAAAATACACACATAGCCACCCCTGTCAACTTATGTGTGACAGACAAAGAGTATATATCCTGCAACTTTTTAAACTTCTAGATGTTAGGGATTACCTTCTTCCTTATTTATGTACTTCCAAATGTGCTTCTGGCCTCCAGTATATACTGGAGTATACTGCAGTATATACTGCAACTTCTAATGTCTTCAAATGTCTTTGCTGTTGATGTTTAAGAGAAGTGTTCTGAATGCTAGAGTAAAACAGGTGTTATAAGACACTGTCAGATCTGGGAGCCATTTATGCAATATGGTTGCTGAACATATTTCCCAAAGCCTGTTGGTCACTTATCTTGGGTTAAGTTACACTCTACCTGAAAGGCTGGGGAAAAGGACTTAGGGTCAATGAGCCTTTACATCCTCCCATGGTGATGGAAGCTCCTGAGAGGCAGCAGTCACTGTCAAAAAAAAGCACTTGGAATTCTGCAAGGCAGCACAGGAGACAGAGCAAGTCTAAAAGAAGGAAGTCTTACATTGGTTGATCAGAGGGACAAGAAAAACTCACAAGAGCCAAATTAGTATTCGTACATACATTCATCTTCATTACCAGGCATAAGTCGCACACATCTTTTTCTTAGTTCAAAAGGTAAGTATACCTAAGTAGCCAAATATTTGGACTGTTGCTTCTGATACATGTGTCTAGTCTCTGTGTCTTTTTCCTGTACTGTTCTTATGCAACCTTTTTCCTTAGCAGAGAAGGTGAAGGCATGTTTTTGCTTCCTTTGCAAATTTTCAAGTCAATGATAGCAAAAAGAGCTTTTAAATTTTGTTTTCTTGGTTTTCTGGTTGGTTGGTTTGGGGATTTTTTGTGTTTGGTTGTTTTGGCTTTTTTTGTTTTGTTTTGTTTTGGTTTGGTTTGGTTTTGGGGTTTTTTTGGGGGAGGGGTTGTTTGCTTGTTTTGTGCTTTTTTTTCTGATGTATCTAAAAGCCAAGAGGAAGTATCACTGATAGTTGGGGGGGGGGGGGGGGG